>NW_027501527.1:0-65153 GCF_021521415.1 Bidens hawaiensis | reverse complement strand
TAATGAGAGATGATCTCAAACTATGAGAGAATGTTCATAAACAAGAATGTGACATGTTGAGAAATTCTATTCTGATGAAGAATGAATTGATAAAACCTATGGAAGATGAAAACAGGTAGAAAAAGTGATGAAATCTCATAAGAGATTCAATGAAACGAACGAAATTGATGAAATAATGATCAAAATCTCGAACAAAACAGAAGAATGATCAAAGATGATCAGATGAAGATGAGAAAACCGGCAAAAAAATGAAAGAAACTGGTTAGAAACGAAGAGCAGGAGTAATAACCTAGCTTTCTCTGATACCATGTGATCGCATGAAACGATAACACATAAATAGAAGAAGAAATGAAACAGGGAAGAAAACCTTATTATCATAGAATGAAAAATTACATAAGACAAAGAACAAGAAACTACATATATATATATACATATATATAGTGAAAAGATCCAATACACTAATGCTTATCGTACAAATACGTACGCGAATCCCGTTTTTCACGAATCGATCCATGAAATCACATCCAAACATCTCGGAATCGTCAATACATATCCAATCAATCATTGCTTCACCGAAAAAACAGTGATGGTTAATCAATCAATTTTTCACTTTTTTCACAAAGACGGTTTTTGAGCGTTTAACGAGCATTTAATGAGCGTTGAAGGTTTTTGTGAGCGTTTTCTGAGCGTTTTAGGTTTTTGCCTTTGTTTTTTGCCTTTGAGCATCTCGTGTACGTTAACGTACGTTAAGCATTTTCGTAGCGTAATATATATATATGTGTGTGTGTGTGTGTGTGTGTGTGTGTGTGTGTGTGTGATTGATTTCTTTTGAGAACCGCTTTGAGTTTTAAGAAATTGAAAGGACTCAACGTAGCAACTTTTTTTTTTAATTTGCTTTTACACATGAGTACCATGTAAGTATAAGTAATGTACAAAATTTTACCGTAATTTTTTACACAGCAAATCGACTTTTTACACATGTGTAACTAAAGTTTAAACTTGTGTAATCAACAAAAATACTTATTCTCTCTCCTGATTCATTTTTTAATCAAATTTAATCTCAGCCACATATTCTAACTCGTTTAATTAAATGTGTGGTCCAAAGTTGAGTTTTTAAAGTTCTTACAACTTATCAAGTTAAAGTTGAGTTTTTAAAGTTCTTACAACTTATCAAGTTCTCAAAATATCCGTCCCCTATATATATATAGGATCAAGATCATGTGAGAACTATTTTGAAATTGAGAACTTTGAGAACCATTTTAGACCACAAAAAACCCAAAACTTTAAAAAATCATAAAACAAAAAACACGCAAAAATAAAAAAAACCAAACTTCTATTTATATCCCGGTTTCATAAAAAACGTCGCGCTTTAGCTAAATTTTACACATATGTATAATATGTACATATATGTACATACATGTATTTTTTTATACACATATGTACAATTTAAAGTGAATGATAATATACATATGTGTGCATTGCGTAACTAGAGATTAAATGAAATTATACACATGTGTATAATACAATTTTTTTATGAAACTGAAATGAAAATATAAGAATTTTTGTTTTTTTTACTTTCTTAAAATTTTTTTTTTCTTGTTTTATAATTTTTTAAAATATTTTTTAGAGGATTTTTGTGGCTCAAAAGGGTTCTCAAAGTTCTTAATTTCCAATGGGTTCTCTTAGGTTTCTAACCCTATATATATATATATGGGTGAGTAAACGTACAATAATCGCTTATCGTACATTAAATACGCGACTTCCTGCACCACCGATTCTAATTGAAATCAAAACTGCTTAGTGGCATAATTGTAATTAACCTAAAAATACTTAACGCATACCCGTCAAAGTCCACCGTCACGACCATCGTCTACTGTCATGAGCACCACCCTCATCCGTCACCACCATCAATCGTTGGTCACATGTCAGTTTAGCAATTTCCAATTGAAATTGAAATTGAAATTGTTGATGAGCCTAATTAATCAATTAACCTTGAAATTGATCCAATTAATCATCAATTTGAAGCTTCCGTCGATAAATTTTGAGTTTTGATTTCTGGGTTTTGACATTGAACGTATTAACATTAAGTTTATACGTTCTGTTTATACGTATTATACATTATGTTTAAACGTTCAGAACAAAATCAATTAAACTTTAAAAGTTCAGTACAAAAAGTTTATACGTTCTGTTTATACGTTTTTAAATAATGTTGTTTATAAGTTCAGTACAAATATTGTGTTTAAACGTTCTGAAACAAAATTGAATACCTTTAAACGTTCTGACGAAAAAAGAACATCTTTAAACGTTCTAATACATTCAAAGAAGATCTGGGTGTTAAAAAAAATGAACATCTTTAAACATTCTAATACGCTCTAAGAAGTTCAGGTTGTTAAAAAAAGTTTAGAAGTTCTGATAAAGTTTAGAAGTTCTAAGAAGTTCTAGTTGTTCAGAACTTCAAAAACTAACAAAAAAAAATTAAACACCTGTAAACATGAAATTGAACACTGAAATTACTTCATATAATCTCATAATAATCAAACAATCGTCTATCGACCGTTAATTTGATCATTGATTCGATCATATGAACAAAATATGGAGCGTCTGCAACTGGGTTTCTGCAAAACTCAAAATTGATTAATTGAAACTTCAAATTGATGATTAATTGGACCAATTTCAAAATTTAATTGATCAATTAGTTCAACAATTTCAATTTCAATTGGACAATTTTATCAACTGACATGTGAGCAACGATTGATGGTTGTGTCGGAAGAAGATGGTGGTCGCGAAGGTGGATGGTGGACGGAATCGTTGAACGGCGATGGTGAAGGTGGACGGAATCGACGTGAGAAGAGGTTGACGGAGGCCCGCTCGCGTAATTGTGATTTTAGGATTAGGATGGTTATTGAAGATTGACGTTCCAGAACGTCGCATACCTATTGTACGATAAAGGATTTTCGTATTCTATCATTGATCTATATATATACACACACATCACATATCCAGCACATATTTTTTGGGCGTATATGTATTGTAGCATATAACTTGGGCGTATATGTGTGATGGGAAACATATAAGGCATACACGGTTACATAAACCATTTAACATTCTAACTACCGTGATCTTTTCCCATAGTTATGAATTCATAACTAAGAACACCTTGTTTGCATTCACATTTTGATGTCCAAGTTGTTTGAAGTTGTAACAAGCTTGGTTCTTCCAAGCATCTTACTTCCATAATTCCATCTAATTTTTTTTCTTTATTGTAACTCACTTAGTAATACTGACTTTTTGTATGCACATCAAATTAATAATAAGCACTGTTGGCACATAAGTAAGGGCTACATGGCATCCTAGTGTTATGTTTGTGTTATTTTTATTCAAACTCTGTTTTATGTATGAATTTAGTACTTTCGGGTACAAATGATGTTTATGTTTTGAGGCGCTTCGACAACAATTGAATGAAATTTATGTGTTTATGAATGTGCAAATCTAACCACTGAAACCCGTTTAGAGGCATTTCGTCTATAAGCGTTCATCATAACCGGCGTCTTCATTGATGTGTAAAGCCATGCATGATAGTTTACACTAACTGTGTCAAAACGATCACGGATTCATTGATGAAACTTGATTCCATCAGAGATGTTTCGGCACTGTCCGTCTTTCCAGTATTATGCATATATTACATGCCTTGATTACTCTATTTAACTTCCCAAGTTTTAAGAAGGAACAAATCGCTCTGATACCAAATATAAGTTTTGCTAACATACAAATACTCGAATGTGTAGATGAAAAATTGCGAGAGTTTAGTAACAAACACACACTTTTTATATATATAAATATGGTGGGGATTACACAGTTGTTATAGGCATAGTGAAAAGCCGTTAACTGGAGCCTTTTTTAACTGCCATTTACACCGATTTAACGCCATTAACTAGCTTATACTGCATTGTTTAGCCTTAGGTTGACCGAGACATTCGTTACATTATTAATACATAGGCATCAGTAATATTTTTTTTGTTTAGTATGCTAAGTTTAAATGTCAACGTGGTATGATACTGATGCTCGATATAAAATTCTTCATTTCTAATACCAAGCTACTAACCAAAACCAAGTTTTCTAACTCTTTAAATCACTTAAACATTTCATTCTTCTCAATTACTCAACTTTAATTAGAGATTTCATTATTATGAAATTGTTTAATAAATGTTAGAAATTATGCATAAGGGTTGTTTCTTAGCTTTTTAATGATTTTATTATGAGGCTAAGTCTGACTCAGCTAGAGATAAAGTATGTTTGGTTATATCTTTTAATGGTTCATGAAGCCCTTAATGGTTTAGTTTCATAAGTATTGTGAACCATTTTATGGTTACATCTTAATCAAGTCGTAATGGTTTAGCACTTAATTTCCAAACATCCCCTGAGTGAACCACATAAATTTTGATTACATTTAAAGATTATTATTGATTTATTTATTTTATTTTGATGTAAGCTTAGTGATTATGAAACACAGTTATTATTTATTCCACTATTATGTCTGATTTTAAATTAACTTAAAATATTAATCATTATATAGTAATTAGGATTATAAATGCTCTATTACAGTCGCTAAGTTTTTTATTCAAATTAGCATTTAAAAAATTCTAAAATTGAAACACCTAATAAACGTTGAGCGAATTTGAAAATAATTTATATATTTTTTATGATTTTGATGAGCCATTCGAAAAATTAGTTATTACTGTATGATGTTTTTCTGAACCATTGTCTGTTGACATAAGACTTAAAATATATGCTTAGTCATTGTTGTTATCGAACTATCTATACTTAAAATTGGTTGTGTACTAAACACATACACATGCACATTTAATTTCTTTGATTAGTCGCCTTCACACCACAAATATGACAACCTTAGCAACTAGCAATTACTGTAAGTGATTTGATAAATATGATCACAAGCTACCTAACTATCACCTACTTAAGGCCATTAACGCGCAATAATTTCTCTTACCCTACAAAAAGATAATCAACAGCTAGCTTGCGAGTTGGGACAAGACTTTGTGATTCTCGTATAAATTGTCCATACGTATAGAAACAATAACACGTTTTTTGTTATTGAAATGAAGGTTTTGCAATGCTTGTTTTTTGTAAGTATTTATGACTTCAAGGCTTTATAGTTAATTATCTAGATAACTTCGTTTTTGGTCCATATGGTTTTTTAAATTATCAATTTTAGTCAAAATAGTTTAATTTAGCCTTTTTTGACAATAGTTTTATAATTTAACTCTCAATTTTAGTCTAAACCTTAACTCATCCACCAGATCTTAGTTAACCTAACGTGAGGGGCTTTTTTTTTATTGTCATTTTAAGCTGTGAGATTTTTTTTAACCTATCATTTTTAATAACAGAAGTAAACATTTTTCCCCATATTTTTGTCGTCATATGTAGTAATATCAGCAGCATAGATGTGAAAACACAAAACTTAATTAAAGGAAAAAAAAACATAACTCTAAACACACAAAGTTCATGTGTTTTAACCAAGGTTGTAAAAGTCGTTAGCGGATCTTAGGCAGGCGATTGAGGAGTTGAGTGTATTCGGAGTACTCGGGAAGTACTCGGACATGGTAAATATAACAAAATAGTTAAAGATCAACATAAATAAGAGAAATATATTTTTAATTAATAAATAATTCTAAAAATTGTTATTCACTAGGTAATAATATGATATTTATTCTTTAATATCAAATAAATACGAGTTATGTTTTATTTTTTTAAACCAAAATCGGTCCAAGTTCACCGACTAGTTGCGATTATGACTGAGGTTGATCACCTTTAATCAATCCTTAGTAACTAAGCGGAATTAAAGAAACTCGTATCAACGACATACCTTGTAGCGAGTACTCGGGGAATATAAGGCCTTGAAAGCCTACTTCTACAACATTGGTTTTAACAGTGTGCAACCACTTCAAAAGGCACTAAACAGCATTTTATAGTAATGCAAAACCAAAATAAATAAATAAATAAATAAATAATAAAAACTCAGACCTTTTGCCTGACACTACATATCGGATTGCTCTCAAAATTATAGATATTTTTCACTATAACTTTGATCATCCTAATGATGGCTTTATGGTGTCATAATGTCTGGGGACACCACCCCCTAAGCATTATGGATGACTTTTTGAATAAGGCGTTTCCTATAATTTTTTTTCGAATGGTGATTTTCACAGTTAGCTATCTCACTGCGAGAACACGTCGCGCCCCGCCACCCCACTCAGACTATCCCCATCAACAATCTCAATCTCACATTATAAAATTTATTTCTCTCTCCTCAATCTACATAATTTAATTCACCCCAATCTTTTACACACATTCACAACCCATCCCAAGTTAAAAAAGTATTTTTTTAACGAAGTTCGTTTTAAATAAAATTTATGTCGGAATGCTCATAAAATTTTTTTAAGAAATATCGTGTATTTAATTATTTTTTTTAGTTCGGATATTAAAAGTTAATTGAATAATTAAGTTATTGGGGGTTAGTTTGGATTGCAATCTGGGTTTGCTCTACCAACCCAGATTGCCAATCTAGATTGGTAAATTTTCTTTTTCAATTTTTTTTTTAACTTTGGGCCCACCAATCTCATTATGGGATTGCCAATGGGAGTAGTCTCAGGCATCCGAGTTTGTCTTGGCGTTCCCGGTAAAAACCAGTTGGCTCACCCCGCCCGAAGGCATGACAGGTTTAAATGCTCTGTTAAAATCCGGTCGGAATCAGGATTCGAACCCAAGACATCCGGATCATCCATCATGTTTCTGGCCATTGGGGCAAACCCATATTTAAAAATGTAATGAATTATTATTTAAAAACAAAAAAATGTAAAAGTCATTGAGCGCCACGTGGCGCATGACGCCCATGAATGGTGACTACACCCTTTTTTTGTAAAAAATAATAACTCTGATTGGACGCCACGTAAAACATAACGCTCATGGATGGGCCATTATAACTACACATGGTCTTAGTTATACTAACTTGCTTTTCTTTTCTAACCGAAGCTGAATCATCCGAATCAAAGAAACTAAGTTGTCTTCCCCATAAAAATACGTAACTCAGGCAACATTTTTTGCTTAGTAGCTGAAAGTCTGCACCTATAATCATCTGTGAAGCATCAACATTAAGATGCTCATTTTTGGACATCTTTATTTTTTTCATTCTTAAGAGTGACAAAAAAAAAGGTCCCTCTTTTAAAAAAAGGTTAACGTTAACTAACGTTCAGGTGGATGAAGTTAAGTGCCATGACGAAATTTGGTAGCACAATACCAATATACATATACAACTACTAGTAGGTACCCGCGTGATGCGGCGGCGACGAAAATTTGAAACTCAGAACTCATTTCTGTTGAATACGTTGAATGCCAAATTATTCGAATTTGAAGAATTTATAACTGTGTGAATTAGACTCAAATTTGAATTAAAAAAAATCAAATTGAGTCAAATTCAGTTTTATTTGGCTTGGGAAATAATAACATCAAAAGAAAAAGAAAAAGAGAAAAAGAAAACTAAATTACCATTTTCATGAACTTTTAACAATCAAAATAAATAACGATCTAAACTTTACACCACAACCAAAAACGTGCAAGATGAAACAACATTAAAACACCAACCCATTAGAAAAACAACCAAACGCACAACAGACAACCGTAAAAGCTATTAGCAACCCGAAAACTATTACTAAAACTATTATCATTTTAACCCTTTATTCAAACTATTAAAAAAATACCAAACACAAACAACACAAAATTGCATTTGTTACTATATCAAACCCAATCTCGCACTGAATTTTAGAGTCTTTCCTCAAGCCAAAATACCTTTGGAGACAATAAGATTTTGTTTCTTGTTTTTGAGTTTCACGATTCCAAGCCTACCAACATCAAGATCCCAATTAGTAACTATAAGAGTTTATACAAGAATTTTTTTTTTTATTGGAATTTCATTATATAGAAACATAGATATTTCATCAACATAGCAGGTAGGCGGGCAACAAGCTGCGCCGCCAACCCTTTCTGAATTGCAAACCCTAACCTGCTAAAGACATTCCCCTGCCCCTTTGGAGTTGACACATTGCTATGCACAACCCGTTGGACCCTGGTTAGGAAACGGATAGCTTCCGGTACCAAGGAGCCAAAGGTATCAAACGTGTTAATTTTTTATTTAACGTACAAGAATAAATCCTCCTAATTAGAGATGTTCAAAACGGTTTGGGACTAGGAACCGGATCCGGTTCCTAACCGGTTCCTATATTCAAAACTTCCTTATAAACCGGTTCCAGGCTCGAACCGGTTAGGGAACCGAACCGGTTCTCCCACCCTCGGACCCCTAACCTATGGAACCGGTTCTTACCGGTTCCTAAACCGGTTCCTGTACCGTAACCGGTTCCAACCGGTTACGGTGTAAAAAAATTTTTTTTTTTTCGTTTTTCGTTTGCGATTTGGATTCTAAACTACGATTCGTATTTGTATAGCATGAAAAATAAACAAAACAATTAACATAAAATTCATTTTATTTACTTTAAGAAGTTCAAAAAAAAAAGGTTACATGTTTTAAAATCTTCAAAAAACAAACTAACAAAACATTAAACTTATAAATATAAAGTTGTGACATATTATTTCTAGAAAAGCCTTCTTGTTCGTCGTAATTATTGAGCGGCGACTTCTTCCTCGGAATTACTTGTAGAAATGCCTTCTTGTTCGTCGTGCACTCGAACATCAAGTGGTGTTTCATCTTCGAGAGTGGTTACGTGTTGAATACGATCGATTGAGTCCAAGTGATCCTTTAAGCAAATGCACATCTCCACCGACTCCGAATTTAGTCTTGTTCTTCTCACCGATATTACCCTGCCACTAAGAGAAAAAGCGGATTCCGAAGCTACCGTAGAAGCTTGGACGGTTAGTAAATCACGGGCCATGATGGCAAGAATCGGAAACTCGGTTTCCTTTACCTTCCACTAAGCCAAAACATCAAAAGTGCCATATTCCTCTTCGGATAAACCGGTAGAGTAATCATTTGCACTATACCTTCATAGTATGCTTGAAGGGGTGTTACCCCTTTGTTTTTTAGCCGTTACGTTGCGAACGGTGTTCATAAGGCTAATCATGGGATCTCGTACTCTAGTAGCACTTGAACTTGATGAAGACCCCCCCGGCATAGGCATGTGTATGTTTGACCCATATTTATTTAAATAAAAGTCATACATAAACTTAAAATTCAAGTTAAAATAATTTTTTGCCTCTGTTGAAAAGTTTGGGTCAATTTCATGCATATCTAAGGCTGAAAAAATTTCGTCTATCACATATTCAACCCCCGTAACATTTAACATTGGGTTTAAAGCGGCGGCGCAAGTAAAAACCGGTGGCAATTCAAGAAAGTATTTTTTTAATTTAAACTTCATTGGTAATATGATGTTTGAAAACATTGGACTTTTATTTTCAAATTCTTTAAGATTGTTAACCATTAAAAATAACTTCGAAAGAACCAAGGGACTTGTCGGATAATACGTTCCCGATAGTTTCGTAGTTGATGTTCTAAAAACTTCAAGAAAAGTCGATAAGTCATTGATAATTTCCCATTTCTCATTTGAAAAGGGGATTTCCAAATCATTCTCGGCAAGACTAGAATGAAACATTTGTAAAGTTTCTCTTTGTTCCAAAGCACTTTGAAACATTATGCAAGTGGAATTCCATCGATGGGGTACATCCCAATTAGCTCCCAAAGCTTTTCTTCCCGTATCTTTACAAAATTTTCTATAATCCATTTGTCTTTTTTTACTTTTCTTAAAAACTCCATGTATCATTAGTCTAAAATCGTTTATAACCGATGTAACCTCATCCGAAGCAAGTCCGTCTTGCACGATTAAATTAATGATATGTGCAACACACCTTGAGTGAAAAAATACACCATTGCAAATCGGCGTATATTTTAATTTTAATTTATCAACCGCCGATGTATTATTCGACGCGTTATCAAATGCCATTGAAAATATTTTATTTTCTAGTTTATAAGTTTTTATAACATAATCTAAAATTTCAAACAAATTATCTCCCGTATGTAGATACTCAAAGAGTTCGAAAGCAATGGTGCGTTTCATCATTTCCCACGATGACGGGTTTACCCAATGAGAGGTGACACAAAGATAAGATTCGGGTAGACCATGTGGAGCCGACCAAACATCACTAGTTAAATTTATTCCCGTATTTATATTTTCAAAATATGCAATTAGTACCTCTTTGGCCTTCTTCCACAATTTTAAACAATAACGTTTAAGAGTATGACGACTTACGTGAGTGTATTGTGGTTGAAGCGTATCTCGAATCATGGCGGTTAAGCGAGGGTTGTCGAAGTGGCTAAACGGCAAAGCTTCTTGAATCACAAACTTCGCCATACGATCTTGAACTCGATCAATTTGGTATGTAAATATTCCGCCTTCACTATCCATTTGCGTTTGTTGCGAATCAACGTTCTTTTTCAACGCCTTGCAATACGGTTTTTCGATGTGTTTCTTCAAATTTGAATTCGAAAGTGGGTTTAAATAAACCCCACAAAACTTGCACCGAGCCTTCAATGAATGGTCACTCAATTCAACCAAATCCCAATTGCACCAAATCTCTTGATTACGATTATGAGGTACAATACGAACGAAACTTGGTTCGGCGTTGGAACCTTGACCAACGATGATTGTAAGGCAGCCATAACAACAAATATGAATATAGAAGAAAAGAAAACAAGAGATTAGAGAACTCAAAACGTTGTAATAGTGTTTTTTTGTATTTTTTTGCGTTCGGGTTTGCGTTTTGAGTGTTGTGATGAACCCATGACACCAAATACCTATTTATACTAGTAGTGGGGTGCTTGGGGGAGCCAAAAAACGGCTATTTTTGACCCCAACGGTCAAAAAACGGCAAAAAAAAACGATTTCCAACGGCTTAATCGATCCAACGGCTAGAACCGGTTCCTAACCGGTTCCGGTTCGGTTCCGGTTCCTACCCGCCCCCACTCAGAAATGCAAGAACCGGTCACGGATCATCGGGTTGAATCAGATAGGGTCCGGTTCCTACCAAAAACGGGTAGGAACCGGTTCGGTTCCGGTTCGGGTCCACCGGTTCGGTTCCAAGAACCGGTTTTTTTGATCAACTCTACTCCTAATAAATAAAATATAAGTAGCCAAAAACAACCTTTTAATTTTCTATTTAACATACAAGTTTACATGTAGGGATGAGATCGGTACCAAGGTACCGAAATCCCGGTCCCGAAAATTACATATATGTGGTACCGATCCCGGTCCCGAAAATAACGGTTCGGTACCGGTATTTCGGTATGGTACCGGTTTGGTACCGAATTTCCAAATTGTCATTACTAAGCACATTAATTCCCTCTAAGTCGATCGATAACATGATGTTTCATGAGTAACTAAGTTAATGATTTGAGTGCTAAGCATTACAGAACAGGTGTTCATATTTCAGCCTTGATGACCTCACAGGTTTGATCCTTCTGTGCCTTTGTAAAACCCTGCAAGTAAAAAAGCTATAAATGAAAAGTACAACAGTGCAGGTTTGTAATGAACAACAAACATGAAAACTTGCATACCTTTATCGTCTCGAATAACGCCTTAGCATTCTTGTCATTCTTGAAATGATCACGAACAGGCTGCATTTCATGGTAACTATGAGTATCTTTGAAGTAAAATGTATAGATGATATAAACTGAAAAAACAATTTAAATAGCAGACCTGCAATATCGTGTTTAAGGCCTTTGATAGAGCAGGTTTTAAGTCTGCAGGAGGCAGATCCCCCTTTCCATAATCAGCAGCGAGTTCTTCAAAGCTTGAATAGGTCCTGATTATAAACCGTTTTCATACAACAAGTAAATAAAATAATAAGCATGAATCATTATAAAACGTAAAATATATGTTTTAGAAATCTTCCTAAGATCAAGCATTTTCCATCAAAAATAGCAAGAAATGATTCTACATGCATATAAAATAAAATGACCAAAATACCCTTAGACCATTAGATCGGTACCGTTGCAGATGTTGCAGCATCTCTTACATATGAAACCGCTTCTCGAAGCATTTAACCGTACACGTGTAGTAATACCATTAGACCGTTAGACCCCACACCACACATATGTGAGTGAAAACGAGAAACACCGGACTCAACCGGTACTCCCGAAAAATTATGACTTTTGTGAATTGTGGTTTGAATCTGCTTGCTGACAGACTTTGTATCTTGGATTGCATGGTGAATAATTGATGATACGTTTGTGTTTCTGGTCTATTTCTGATTCTATGAACAAGTATTTTGAATCTAGTTTTCAGAAAGTCGAGAATCTTAATTTTTGGACATTGTTTGAATACTTTTTATTAATTTATAAAATCGGGTTGCAAACCTGATTTAGAGGTAAAGTTTCTGAGTTGTGTTATAAATTTCATAACTTGATGTTGAAAATATATATGGATATAATTCCACTTCTAGAATGTTGTAAATTGAAATAGTAATCTAATACAATTGGTCTTGCATCAATTGGACAAGTATAGAATTTTTGACAAATATTTGTTTACTGCTGTGTTGAAATAGAGAGAAAAATTAGATTGATGTAGTGTGTGAATAATCTGTATGTTTTGGTGAATTATAAAATTATGAGAAAAATATATCTTATACCTAATACTTTTGAGATTATGTGCGAATTATTTGGTAATTTAATTTCAAGTTTTGGTTGTTTAGAAAAATCGGTTTTGGATGATTGAAAATTGGTTAAGGATGATCAATATATTGACTATTTAAATAGTTGTAAATTGTAATATATTGACTATGCTAATTTGAATTTTGACTTTGTGAGTCAACTTAGAACTATTTGACTAAGTGGTTAGTCTTACTTGTGAAATGTTGAAAGTAATAGGAGTTAGACTTAGTTATATAATTGCATGAAAAGTGGCTAAGTGCACATTACTTGATTTTTGTTAAAGTTGTGACTAGGAACATAATGTAAACATTTTAAGTCTAACGAATTGGTCAAAAGTCATCAACGGGCCGTCGGTCAACATTTCGGACCGTCGGTCAACATTTTGGTCAAAGGTCAACATTTTGGTCAACGGTCAACAAACTCAATGTTTAGTCTTCGGTCATCGAGACTTGGACTTTTTAGTCAACGGTCAACAACTTGGACCTTTTGGTCAAAAGTCAAACGAAAAGTCAAACTTTGGTCAAAGTCAACAAAGTCAAACTTTGGTCAAAGTCAACAAAAGTCAAACTTTGGTCAAACTTCAAATAAACAAGAGAATTGTTTGGATACTAAGTGTTCTAGGAATCGCTTACCAAATAATTATAGTGCTTGTATGATTTACGCACTAGAACAACTTGACTTAGGAAGTTGACTTTCAATTTGAACCGCATTCGAGGTGAGTTTCACTACCCCACTTTTTACTTACTCTTATTGGGGGGAAAGCATGCAACATACAAACTTTTTGGATAATTGTAAACTTTTTAATACCTCATGTGTACATTGTGAACTTATACTGAAGTCCCCCATGCACATTGGACCGTTAACAATTGACATTGGCTCGGTAATGAAAGGTAGTACTACTGGGTTTGATGAACCCCCTCGGGGCTCTCGGTTGAGGGAGTCGTTGGGCGTCTCATTTACTAGAAACACATTAGTCTTATATTAGACTTCGTGGGTGGCAAACAAACTAACAAGTCAGCATCGGTCACAATGGAACACACTAATGTAACATGATTGCTAGCCTAATTAACTAGCGGTATTATTAATGCGTACATTATTCATGCTTACTACTTACATTGTTTACTTACTAAATGGTTTGTTTATCAACCTTGTTTTTAAACTCAAACTTTGAACTCACCAACCGTCGTGTTGACCCGTTTTAGCATGTCTTTCTCAGGTCGTTGATAGTGCAAGGATAGGAGTTGCATTCATGATCACCAATAGACATTGCATCATAAGTTGGATCCTTTTTACTTAATAATGTTATGGCTTGCGTATGTTTTTTGGCACCTTAGACTATTTGGTTTTGTTTAGGGATACGCTTCCGCATATTAAAACATTAAGACATTAACTCTGAATGGTTTTCCCAAATATGGGACAATAAAGTTTATTTAAAATATTTAGACGTTGTTTGTTGTAACTAATGATTGAGATCCTGGTTTGTCACGCGCCTCGCGGTAAAACCCCACATGTGGAAATTGCGGTTGTGACATTAAATGCCAAGAATGTATCCTGCTTCATAATGTTATTTATTGGACATTGTAACATCCGTTATTTTTCAATTTCCTATACCCGACCTGTATTATAATTCGGATCTTGTGATTAATAAAAAGTCGAGTACTTTTAGCTCATTTGTGTCACATTTAATTATTTAAATTTATTTATGGTTATTGTAATGTTGCCACTTGATCACAAATGCTATTTCACAAAGTTAGATTCATTATTTTCTTTTAATGAAAGTCTAGGAGTCAAAGTTGTCAAATTCGAATATTATTAGTGAAAGGCGGTTGGTCACGCTACTCGACGGACTAGTCCCTAGTCCATCTCGATACGTGAAATTGTTAGGGTTTCCACCCAATTCAATTGGGTCACGCTACACGACAAACTCACCTTAATTCCATCGTGATTCATGGCCGACACCAAGAACAACTATGTTGTAATTTGGTCATGCTACATGAGGACCAAGCCTTTTGCCCGTCGTGATACGCGATGTAGGCGTCTGAACGCGTAAACTGTGTTCCAAGCCAATGTTTTTTAGCCAAATCTTGATTATAACTCGTTTGCTGACTATAGAATGTCCCAATGGCATATTCTACGATATCCCCTCGTCTTATACTTCAAGAAACGTTATGATTTGTCCAATTCACTAAACTTTCTCTTTAAGTTTAGGGTTTTTGACCAAATTAACAAATTATGTTGTTATACTGAAATTGTTATAAATACCAATGTCCTAGACCTCTGCTCTCTTGTTCACAATACTCATTTCCCTTTCTCTTTCATGAATTCAAGCTCTAAGGTGGTGATTTGTATACTTTGATTTTCAAGAGTCAAACTTTTCATCGTTCATCAATCTTTAACTAATTTCCAGGTAACTATGTTATTTTTTTATATTCCTTTACATGTTTGAATCAAAACGCGTCAATCAAACAAATTGATTGGAGGTGTTTTAAGGTTCAATTTGTTCTAACTCGTGTTCTAGTCTTTATGTTCTTTAAATCATGTTTTATTCGTTAGTTATTCATCTATATGTTCTAAATCATAAACTAAACCTAATAAAGCTCCTTTTTATTTATATGGTCTGGTGGAAGACAATCCGACCTCGTTCCAAGTTCGAGTCCGATGAACGAACCACTCGACTAACTAACTTTAATTATATGAAATACGTTTTTTGTAAAACAAATTAAATGAAATGTTTAAAACATGACTAATAAATATTTGGACAAAATTTTATAAATAAAACTGAGCTTGTAACAACTTGGTTTTTTCCAACTTATATTACCCCGACCCGTTTTGATGTCCAGGTTATTTTACAATATATATATATATATATATATATATATATATATATATATCGCGTTTATCGAGAAGATTTATTATTATTATTATTATTGTGTAATTATTTAAATAAAATTTATATAAAATATATTATAACTTTCCTACTTTGGCAAAAACCACCCAAAACTAAACTTTTATCCTTATTTTGTTCCTCTCTTCATACTCCACGGGCTAAAGTGCAATTTCAGTATAATATCATCACCCAACCCGTTTACCCATGATCCAAAACCAAACCCGAGACCCAATTAGCAAACCCGGATACCCAATATCATAACTTGGACCTCAATTCTCGTCACCAACATGGAAATAAAATCAAAATATATGTTATACTTACCTATTGCGGCCTATCGACAATCTTAATTACGTTAAATCGATCAATTTGATTCGTTATGCCAAAATTACTTAGCCGTCATATCTCGTAAGACATAATATATCATAACGGGCTTTATAACGCAATTAATCTTGCAGAATTCACCTATATGCCATCGTAATCATTAACCCCCAGTTTAATTATATTATCATCATCATATCGATTGTGTTCTTGATCCTTTTTGAGCCGGCCATATCCGTACATCGTTAATCCTCGTTTGAACATCGTATCAGGTAATTAAATTCTTTATTTCGCTCGTTGTTATCCACTGATCAATAGCCCTATGATCAATCGGCCAATCACTTAACAATTTGGCCAATTGATCGATCTAGGGTTCATAAGCATTCTGGGTTTGTGCCTGTGCTGTTTATAGTTGTTTTGTTTTCATGTTTATAACGTATCGATTGTGTTCTTGATCCTTTAATGGTGTTGTTATAATATCCTTTAATTTCGGGACGAAATTCCCTGAAGTAGTGGACACTGTAACAACTCGGCTTTTTCCAACTTATATTTCCCCAACCCGTTTTTATGTCCGGGTTATAATATATATATATATATATCGTGTTTATCGAGAAGATGTATTATTATTATTATTATTGTTGTTGTTGTTGTTGTTTAATTATCTATATAAAATTTATCTAAAATATATTATAACTTTCCTGCTTTGGCAAAAACCACCCAAACCTAAACTTTTATCCTTATTTTGTTCCCCTCTTCATACTCCAGGGGCTAAAGTGAAATTTCAGTATATTATCATCACCCAACCCGTTTACCCATAATCCAAACCCAAACCCGAGACCCAATTAGCAAACCTGGATACCCAATATCATAACTTGGGCCTCAATTCTCGTCACCAACAGGGAAATCAAATCAAAATATATGTTACTAGTTTTTATCCCCCATATTACGGGGTTGTATTTCTTTTTCGTGTCTAATATTTATATTTTTGGATATTAATTTTATTTATTGTAAGAATGTTAATAATATACTTAAGGTTTGATGATGAAAGAGTTTCACAAATAAATGAGATGTTATAACATGTTTAAAAGCTATGTGTTTGGTATAACTCATGACCCACTTATTTTTTTTACTATAGAATTGTTACTTAATATAAAAAAATATATTTTTCTTAAAAAAATTGAATATTAATTTTTAGTATGTCCCTATTTATAAGATTTTCATATCAAGGTGAGATTATTTTTTTAATATAATGTGATGTTATAATGCGTTTAAGGTTATCTAGGTTTAGTGAGACCCATACCCGTGAATTCGGGTCAAATGCATGAGAATCCTTCATTTATAAATAAAACAATCTGGTGACTTGAGAGAATGTATGACGCAATCAGAGAGCATTTAAGGAATTCGTTTATATATATTTAAGATTAAGATTCTTAGTTCTATAGTTTTTTATCCTTTTTTTTGCGTACAACATGTATTGCAAATTATTTGCATCCTCATGTGTTGCTTTACATTATTCGTTTATGTTATTTATATATTTTTTTGATATTTAGTTTTATTTATTGTAAGAAAGTTAATAATATACTTAGGATTTGATGATAAAAGGGTTTCACAAATAAATGAGATGTTATACCCGGTTTAAAAGTTATATAGGTTTAGTGAGTCCCATTTTTACTATAGAATTGTTTTGTTAATTATAAATAATATATTTTTTTAAATGAATATTAATTTTTAGTATATTCCTATTTTATAGGATTTTTCATATAAAATATTTGATGAGATTACGTTTTAATATAATGAGATATTATAACCCGTTTAAGGGCTATCTGGGTTTGGTGAGACCCATACCCAAGGATTCGGATCAAATGCACGAGAAACCTTTGTTTAAGAATAAAAAAATTTGGTGGCTTCCATAAAATGGGGAGCGACCACCTCACCACACGTAGGATTTTTGGGTTTTCGTTTATATATATTATAGATACTTACCTATATCGGCCTACCGACAATCTAAATTACGTTAAATCAATTAATTTGATTTGTTATGCCAAAATTACTTAGCCATCATATGTCGTAAGACATTACATATCATAGCGGGCTTTATAACGCAATTAATCTTGCAGAATTAACCTATATGCCATCGTAATCATTAACCCCATGTTTAATGATATTATCATCATCGTATTGATTGTGTTCTTGATCCTTTTTGAGTCGGCCATATCCGTACACCGTTAATCCTCGTTTGAACATCGTATATGGTAATTAAATGCTTTATTTTGCTCGTTGTTATCCACTGATCAATAGCCCTATGATCAATCGGCCAATCACTTAATGGTTTCGCCGATTGATCAATCTAGGGTTCATAAGCATTCTGGGTTTGTGCCTGTGTTGTTTATAGGTTATTTGTTTGCGTGTCTATAACGTGATACAAGCCAGCCTAGTTGGCTGGTGAGTCTGTTAAAACTTGGGTGGCTGAGGGTCGCGGGTTTGAATCCCTCAGCCCCTGTTTTTTGGTTTTTTTTTTGTTTAATTTCCATTTAATTATGATATTAACTCTTACAATAATCTAAATTAATATTAATAATATTATAAATATAATAATTGTTCAGTCTTTTCTTAAAAACTGACATTAACTAATCACTTTTTCAAATCCTTGTTAAAAACTATATATGTGTGTGTGTTTATGAATATGAATTAAGTATAAAAAATTGATTTTAATAAGGTTTTAATATAAAAAATATATAATTCATGTAATTTTGTTAATTAATTTATTCAAAATATAGTTTAAGATTTTTATAAAAAAAATCATATTTTACATATTATTATTATTTATCCTTTATTATTTATGATATTTACCTATATTGAAATATTTACTTGAAAATATATATAAATACATTAAATGCATTTTCAGTTTAAAATAAACATCTAAAGCAAATCTCTTATTATAATCTACCCAAAATCTTATAGATATTTATATAAGTATTTTATTAATTAAAATATACGTTTTAATTAAAGTCATAATGAATCTATGTAATATTTAACTTTCGCAATAACACTCGATCATCAATTCCCGATTCTCAGTCTAGCTTTAGAGTTTTCATTTAAATTATAGTTATTTATTTCCTCAATTATATGTAATTAGGATTTTCGTCGGTAAATCCCGAAGAGCTTGAATTACCGCTTTCTTAACTATTCATTGTCTTTTGCTTAATTGCCAAGGTGAGTAATCACTCCACTTTTTACCTATTTTAAATCTTTTGGGGACATATGCATATTTACAGTATTTATCTATTATCTAGTAATCAAAACCGCAATTGTTTAATCCTTGTGTGTATATCAGTTTATACCTAACTTGCTATTTGTTTACTTGCTTTATTTGAATACATTTCGGAGAGATCCAACATATTCTCAGTCCAGTATGATCATACGACCGTCGTAGTGGCCAGCTTCCGACGCATTGGCAGTGGTTTCACCGACACCTCATTCTTGGTAACCAATGCCCATTCGCATGGCACGGTTTAGCCCTTTCTTTATGGTTTGATTGATTGTTTATGTGATATGGCTTAACTGTTTATTCTCATAGGAACAGTTTTCATCTATCTTTATTTATTATATGTTATTATTGTTGTGTCTTAGACTGGTGTTTTAGTCACTCAACATGTGTTGTTGACAAATCTTTCTATTTTATACGCATATGCATGTTATTGTTTGAACTAGTTGCAAGATTTGGTGAAGACTTAGTGAAGAATTTATGTTAGAAAAGAATTAATCATGATCATTTCTGATATAAGTTGTATTGCTGTATGATTATGGATTTTGTATTTGTACTTGAATTATTTGAATCATTTAATCAAATTAAATAGATATTGTCACTTTTAAATATTTCATAATAGTACCTTGAGAGCTGTGAGCAATCAGTTCACGCCCCGACATTTCCGTCTTAGGTTGGGGTGTGACAGAGCTCGCCTCGTTAAAACTTAATATTTTTGTTTAACTCAATTCTTTAAAACCCGATTTAAGAATCGAACTCCTAGTAATTCATGTTTTTTATATTTTATCCCCGAATTTTTTAAAGTTAGAATTGTGATTAGGTTTCATTGGTGGGTCACACTACAAAAAATATTGCTATCCTGGACTGAAAAATTAGGCTCTTATACCCCCTAATTAGTACCTAATGGTTATTAGGGACTGATTTTCCAGTCTCTAGCCAGTAACAGAT
The DNA here is from genome assembly GCF_021521415.1 of Bidens hawaiensis. Lineage (NCBI taxonomy): Eukaryota > Viridiplantae > Streptophyta > Magnoliopsida > Asterales > Asteraceae > Bidens > Bidens hawaiensis. The sequence goes on along the minus strand of NW_027501527.1, from coordinate 45,008 downwards.
ATTTAGTCTTAAATAGTGGTTTTGGTAATAACATCATGTGTTAGATTTTCATCATGTTGTATAAGATCCATGTGCTATTTAACTACGTGTTTATATATTTGTTGTTGGAGATGGTACACAAATGCAACACTCTAGTGAGATGGTCTTTGAGACTGTCGGGGTATGGTACTAAGAACCCTAATTTATTATGTTTTGGGCTTATTTTATTATATGGGCTAATACATTTGTTATTGGGCTGAGGGGGTTTTGTGGAGGTAACCCTAACTGGGCTAGGCCCATTAGGGTACCATGATGGTGGCCATGAGGCTCCCTATATAAGGAGGTCTCCACCTCCTTATCAAGGGTTGGTAAAAATAGCTCAATAAGAGCCACCACCATATTTTTGTGTCTGTGAACAAGAGATCCTCTGGATTTCTTAGCGGTCACCTCCACACCCCCAAAAGTCACCGCAGATCACAGCAGCGGTCGGAGCAGAAGCAAGCAAGTCGTGGTTCGTTCATCTCGAAGTCCGTGGAAACATCGTCATGGGTCAGGTCAGATTCATTTCACGTTTCTACATTTGGCGCCATCCGTGGGACGGCAATGATCCACACTTCGCTTCTCGTTTCGGCCCTCCGATCTGTCCATCAGCATCTCAGATCTACGGATCTGTTCATCAGATCTACGGATCTGTTCATCAAGATCTACAGATCTGTTCATCAAGATCTCAGATATACGGATCAATATTCCAGATCTGTTCATCGATATCTCAGATCTACGATTTCTTCTCTCAGATATGTTCTTCCGTAGATCTAAAAAATATTTCCAGATCTGGAAATACTATCAGATCTGTTGGAAGAAAAACACAAGAAGAAATACTATCGGATCTGAACAATGATCTGGAAATACACAGGAAGAAATACCAGATATTTTGGGGAAAACCCTCATATCTGTGCTGAATCAGATCTGGGTTCGCTCACGCGTCAAGCATGCTCAAACATCAAGCATGCTCAAACATCTAAGTATGCTCACGCATCGATGCTCACGCATCAAGCATGCTCACGCATCAAGCATGCTCAAACATGCACGCAGGCACCGAGCGCGCGACAAGCATGCTCACGCATCAAGCATGCTCAAGCATCAAGCATGCTCAAGCATCAAGCATGCTCAAGCATCAAGCATGCTCAAGCATCAAGCATGCTCAAACATCAAGCATGCTCACGCATCGAAGCTCAAACATCAAGCATGCTCAAACATGCGCGCAGGCACCGAGCGCGCGACAAGCATGCTCACGCATCAAGCATGCTCAAACATCAAGCATGCTCAAGCATCAAGCATGCTCAAACATCAAGCATGCTCAAGCATCAAGCATGCTCAAACATCAAGTATGCTCACGCATCGATGCTCAAGCATCAAGCATGCTCACGCATCGATGCTCAAACATCAAGCATGCTCAAACATGCGCGCAGGCACCGAGCGCGCGACAAGCATGCTCACGCATCAAGCATGCTCAAACATCAAGCATGCTCAAGCATCAAGCATGCTCAAACATCAAGCATGCTCAAGCATCAAGCATGCTCAAACATCAAGCATGCTCACGCATCGATGCTCAAACATCAAGCATGCTCAAACATGCGCGCAGGCACCGAGCGCGCGACAAGCATGCTCACGCATCAAGCATGCTCAAACATCAAGCATGCTCAAGCATCAAGCATGCTCAAACATCAAGCATGCTCAAACATCAAGTATGCTCACGCATCGATGCTCAAGCATCAAGCATGCTCACGCATCGATGCTCAAACATCAAGCATGCTCAAACATGCGCGCAGGCACCGAGCGCGCGACAAGCATGCTCACGCATCAAGCATGCTCAAACATCAAGCATGCTCAAGCATCAAGCATGCTCAAACATCAAGCATGCTCAAGCATCAAGCATGCTCAAACATCAAGTATGCTCACGCATCGATGCTCAAGCATCAAGCATGCTCACGCATCGATGCTCAAACATCAAGCATGCTCAAACATGCGCGCAGGCACCGAGCGCGCGACAAGCATGCTCACGCATCAAGCATGCTCAAACATCAAGCATGCTCAAGCATCAAGCATGCTCAAACATCAAGCATGCTCAAACATCAAGCATGCTCAAACATCAAGTATGCTCACGCATCGATGCTCAAGCATCAAGCATGCTCACGCATCGATGCTCAAACATCAAGCATGCTCAAACATGCGCGCTGGCACCGAGCGCGCGAAAAGTCAACCCACAAGATACAGACCAAGGCTTAAAATCAAGATGTCATGAAGACAGCCAAAACCTATGCTCATGGCGTATAGCACATGCTCAAGCAGGCTCAAGCATCAAGCATGCTCAAACATCTAAGTATGCTCACGCATCGATGCTCACGCATCAAGCATGCTCACGCATCAAGCATGCTCAAACATCAAGCATGCTCAAGCATCAAGCATGCTCAGACATCAAGCATGCTCAGACATCAAGCATGCTCAAGCATCAAGCATGCTCACGCATCACGCATGCTCACGCATCACGCATGCTCACGCATTCAAAATCTCTAGGTCATGCGCGCCACCGCGGATCAACTTCGGATTCCGCATGCGCGCTCCCGGCGATCGCTCTTCGCCACAGCGGTTTGCATTCGCGCCACCGCATACATGTTTCACACTTCCTTTTATTAATTTGAGCAATATGACAACATTATATTGACATCAAACTAAAAATAAAACGAAGTAAAACATACATGCGCGAGCTTCAAGCTCAAACGCGTTGAGTCTTAACTCTAAAACGTCAGGGCCTTAGCCCAAAAATATGAGCCTTAGCTCAAACTTAAAAGTTGGGAATACCCATAGACCCACAGGCCTCGCGCCAAGGGTGGAATGCTCATAAACCCACAGGCCTCGTGCCAAGGGTGGAATGCTCATAGACCCACAGGCCTCGCGCCAATGGTGGAATGCTCATAGACCCACAGGCCTCGCGCCAAGGGTGGAATGCTCATAGACCCACAGGCCTCGCGCCAAGGGTGGAATACTCATAAACCCACAGGCCTCGCGCCAAGGGTGGAATGCTCATAGAACCACAGGCCTCGCGCCAAGGGTGGAATGCTCATAGACCCACAGGCCTCGCGCCAAGGGTGGAATGCTCATAGACCCACAGGCCTCGCGCCAAGGGTGGAATGCTCATAGACCCACAGGCCTCGCGCCAAGGGTGGAATGCTCATAGACCCACAGGCCTCGCGCCAAGGGTGGAATGCTCATAGACCCACAGACCTCGCGCCAAGGGTGGAATGCTCATAGACCCACAGGCCTCGCGCCAAGGGTGGAATGCTCATAAACCCACAGGCCTCGCGCCAAGGGTGGAATGCTCATAAACCCATATGGCTACGCGCCATACTAAAAGGTTCGGCCACGAGCCGCGCAAGCACCTGTGACATCATTATTATTATCTGGCCGTTTGTGCCTCCATTATTATTTTGAAGACAAGCCGGGATAGTCATCCTGCGCAGAAGAGGCCATTGGGCAGTCATTATCATCATATTACAGCTCGTAAGCCGCCTTGCGCGCCAGCTTAATTATTCTACAAGCTCGTAAGCCGCCTTGCGCGCCAGCTTAATTATTCTACAGGCTCGTAAGTCGCCTTGCGCGCCAGCTTCATTATTCTACAAGCCCGTAAGTCGCCTCGTGCGCCAGCTTCTTTATTATTACAGCTCGTAAGTCGCAATACGCGCAGGCTCTCATTATTCTACAAGCTCGTAAGTCGCCTCACGCGCCAGCTTTATTATTTTACAGCTCGTAAGCCGCCTTGCGCGCCAGCTACATTATTCTACAAGCTCGTAAGTCGCCTTGCGCGCCAGCTTCATTATTCTACAAGCTCGTAAGTCGCCTCGCGCGCCAGCTTCTTTATTATTACAGCTCGTAAGTCACCATGCGCGCAGGCTCTCATTATTCTACAAGCTCGTAAGTCGCCTCACGCGCCAGCTTTATTATTCTACAGCTCGTAAGTCGCCTCACGCGCCAAGCTTTATTATTTTACAGCTCGTAAGCCGCCTCGCGCGCAAGCTTCATTATTCTTCAGCTCGTAAGTCGCCGCGCGCGCCAGCTTTATTATTCTTAGCTCGTACGTCGCCGCACGCGCCAGCTTTATTACTCAGCTCGTAAGTCGCCTCGCTCGCAGGCTTTTATTATTCTCAGCTCGTAAGTCGCTTCGCGCGCAGGCTTTTGTTATTATTATAGCTCATAAGTCGCCTCGCGCGCAAGCTTTATTATCAGGCCCCGCGCCACTATTATTATGATGCGTGCTATATCTTATTCATACTAGTGCACCATCATCATCATAAGGATCACAACATGTCACCATCATGGAGAAAACCTCCCAAAACTCAAAGACAAGGCCGAAGGAAAGGGAAGAAACCGCCTCACGATCTAGCACACCTTATAAAGTCCAGTGCTCCACCTAAACGCTTGCACGCCTAGGAGCAACACTGGACTTGGGGGGCTTGTCGGGGTATGGTTCTAAGAACCCTAATTTATTATGTTTTGGGCTTATTTTATTATATGGGCTAATACATTTGTTATTGGGCTGAGGGGGTTTTGTGGAGGTAACCCTAACTGGGCTAGGCCCATTAGGGTACCATGATGGTGGCCATGAGGCTCCCTATATAAGGAGGTCTCCACCTCCTTATCAAGGGTTGGTAAAAATAGCTCAATAAGAGCCACCACCATATTTTTGTGTCTGTGAACAAGAGATCCTCTGGATTTCTTAGCGGTCACCTCCACACCCCCAAAAGTCACCGCAGATCACAGCAGCGGTCGGAGCAGAAGCAAGCAAGTCGTGGTTCGTTCATCTCGAAGCAGTTTATTTGGAGCCACATCATATGCCGTTTTGGCCTTCCCATGGAAATTGTGAGCGACAATGGCAAACAATTCACTGACAAGAAGATATCCAGCTGGCTCAAGGAATTGCGCATCAACCAAATTTTCACTTCAGTATACCACCCTCAGGGGAATGGCCAAGTGGAACGCGCGAACCAAAGCTTGCTGAATGGGCTGAAGAAAAGGTTAGAGGGAGAATCCCATTCTTGGGTTGACGAGCTACCCAATGTCCTGTGGGCGCACAGGACATTAAGCAAAACCAGCAATGGCGAATCCCCGTTCAGCCTAACCTATGGAATGGAGGCAATGATTCCAGCAGAAATTGGATGCCCATCCCATAGAGTGCTCATGATGAGCAAGATTGATAACGAGCACGAAAGAAGGTTGGATCTCAACTTACTTGAAGGGCGCAGAGAGGCGGCTATCATCAGTGAAGCCAAGTACAAGAAAAAACTGGAAAAATATTACAATCAGCGCGTGAAAGAATGCCACTTCAAGAAAAATGATTTTGTCCTTCGAAACAATGAAGCTAGCCGCGCGATACCCCCGGGAAAAATGTCCCCCAATTGGGAGGGACCTTATCAAGTCTCGGAAGAATTGGGAAAAGGCGCATATGCTTTAAAAGATTTGAATGTAAAGAAGATCCCGCGCGCATGGAACGCGGCACAGCTTAGAAAATGTTTCATGTAAAAAATGTCAAGTTTGTAATCATGGCTTTTTAAGCCATTATGAATAATGATACGTGCTATCTTCTCTTAATGTGGATTCTATTACCTTTTGCATACATGTTTCACACTTCCCTTTATTAATTTTGAGCAATATGACAACATTGTATTGACATCAAAACGAAATAGAACGAAGTAAAACATACATGCGCGAGCTTCAAGCTCAAACGCGTTAACGAGTCTTAACTCTAAAACGTCAGGGCCTTAGCCCAATAATATGAGCCTTAGCTCAGGGCCTTAGCCCAATAATGTGAGCCTTAGCTCAAATCACTCACAACATCCATCCTACATGCTGCGCAGCCTGACCATAAAAATACCTAAGCACAACTAAGGCAAAGTAAATGCCAAAACATAGTTGTTAAGGTCTCAGGTCGAGGTCGCGCATGAAATTGTAATGGATATCTGAGTAACACATATTGACACGTAAAGGCTAAAAAACTCATAATTCCATATAATAAATGCGCGATAACGTCGCGCAAAAGAGGAATAATGAAAACGCCAAGGCACGTGTCAACGTAATCAAGATATGGCAAAATCACTTACAATATGACAAGGATTAAGTATAATAATTTCCTTACAACCTTGTTCTTATTTCAACGTGCAAGCATATCTTATATTCAACAAGCAAACATGCAATATAAAGAGATGAATGGGGAATGCGTAAGATGCGAAGAAGGGAAAAACAAAATTTCATTCCAAAGCATTGAAATTTACAAGTTTACAAGATGATGAGATACAAACTACAAATAAAAATAAAAAACATGAAGGGCTTCTCAAGTCTCCACGTCGACGTCAGCCTCTTCATAGTCCTCATCACCGCCCTCAGCATCTGGCGCAACCCGCTCCTCGTCATCTCCAAACTGACCATAGTCAAGTTGTTCGTCCTGAATGGAGTCTTCTATCACAATAGTGTCAGGAGCGGATCCTTTGGCCACGCCAGAGCCGCTAGCAGGGGCAGCATTCCCCGCGCCATCATCGCTGCCACCAGCCCCTTCGCACTCGTCAAGTAATTTCTTTAGCGCGCCGAGATCGGGATGGTCAGCAAGCGCGGATATCTGCAAATCATAAGGAAAAATATGAGTACGAAAAGACTTGGAAAATAAGTCAAGGTAATCTCATTAAGGTTAAAATACCTGCGCAAGGATGGGAATGGGAGTATTCAAATACTTCTCCCCCATCGCGGCCATGTCCGCGCAGGCAACGTCGCTCTGATAAGGGTAGTCGGATGGGTTCTTCTTCAACATGCCATATTCATAGCCATCCTTAAACCCTTCAGCTCGACCCACCAAGCGCGCGGCAGCGTTGCAATCCATCACAAGGGCCTGAAACTCGTCTGAGTATTTCATCGCGTAAGCGCAACGAGTCATACCCTGTGAGATTAGCCATTGGCGATCCTGCGCGAGGGAAGCAACAGACGTCTCAAGAGCAGGAATCTGAGAGTTTAACAACTCAACAGTTTCCTTAGTCTGTTTCAGCTCCTCTTTGTCGGACGCTGCTGCCGCCAGGGCTTCTTCCTTTTCCGCTCGCGCAAGCTCGAGTGCTTCCTGGCTAGACGCTGCCGTCGCCAAGGCTTCATCTTTCTCGGCCTGCGCGGCCGCCAGCTCCTTCTTCAGGCGCGCAACCTCACTCTCCAGTGATGATTTGTCAGTTATAGACTGGACGAGAGCTTGGTCACGCGCCTCCGCATCAAGCTCCAAGTCGCGCACTCTACGCGCATACTTGGCCGCATCCGCCTCGGCCGCCTGTAGCTTCTCCCGCGCAGCCTGTAGCTCATGCCCGCGCTTCACGAAGGCGGTGTTGGCACTTGCTCTGTTCTCACTGAGCTCTGCTTGGAGCTTCTCAGCTCTCTCTCGAGCATCAGAAAGATGCCAAGCAGACACTTTAGCCTCTTGCTTGGCTTCCGCAAGAGCATCACGTACCTTTACGTAATCATAGCGAAGCTCTTGGGAGGCAGCAAAGAAAGCCGACCCAGCAAACAAATGATCGTTGAGCAAGTCATCGCGAGCGCGGCCCTCCTGAAACCTCCTTTCGGCTGGAGGCACAGAATGAGCCCAGAAGTCCTCACACACACCCATGGACTGAAATGAGCTGTCCTCAGTAATGTTCCATCTCGGGCGGTAAATGTGATCGACTTCCTGCAAACACAAAGTAATGATCTAAGTCATCAAAACACTAATATGGAAGTCCGCGCAGAGCGGAGCAAAAACGAACCTATACCTGCGGGGATGAAGCAGAAAAGTCAGCGCCAGCCACACGAGAAGACTGCGCCGGAAAATCTCGTGGCGCTGCAGGGCTGGCGCGGCCGCCGTCGGAGTCTTCAACTTCAAACTCCTCATCCTCCTCTGAAACAGGCCTTTTCTCCTGCGACCTAGAACCAAAATCAGTCTCGCGAGGAGGGCTGTGCGCAGGAGGAGGTGAGGGAGGTCTCGACGCCACCAGGTCGGCGCGTAAAACGGCCTCCTGCTCCTTAGTAATCCCGATGAGGGGAGATTCAATGCTTGCAGGAGCAGGAGCAGAACCAACGGCGCTGGCACCGGCGCCAGGAGTGCCGCCAGCAGCTTGTACGCCAGCTATGACTCCTATGAAAAAATCAACAAAAAGATATGGTTCATGACTTGATCTAAAAGGAAAAAGTCAGAAAATAAAAGCGCAATACATACCTTGGCGCAACGCCGTTCGCGAGTCAAACATCGCCATGAAGTCCATTCTTCCCTTTTTTGAGGGTAAAACAGGGGACTTCGAAGCGACCTCCGGCGCAGCCTCGGCATCTTGTTGCGCTTGAGGTTGATCCACCAAGGTCGCCGGCTCTACAAACATTTGAGTGAGCAAAGATTCATTAGTAATTCTATCAGAATCGCGCTCATAGAGCCATAAAAGATAACCAAAGGATAAGCAAAGTATACCAGTCGAAGGCGCAACGCCGCTTCCCTTTTCCAACGCGCGAAGGGAGGAGGTAGTGGCACCATACCTCGTGTGGACAGGAGGTCTGCCCACTTTTTGAGGCAGGGAAGACAAGGAAAACTTGGTGGTAAACCCCTGGGTTTTCTCAAGCCCCTTCGCCTGAGTAGGAGGATCCTGAACAACAGGGGCATCATCTTTCTTCTGTTTCTTACTGGCCCCTGCGCCAGTTTTCCCTTTAGCCTTACGCTTTAGTTGGGGCGCCTCCTCCTCCTCCTCCTCTTCCGCGAGCTCCAGCTCGTAGTTCTCAAGCGCGTCTACAATACACGCAACAGAAAGGTTAGCCAAATCTGGTATTATAAAGGCATAAGCATAAGTACAAAGGCTTACCAGGCGCATCGCTGTCAAAGAGAAATCCCAGATCAACAGGGATGAACATGTCATCAAAGCGATCGGGGAAGCCAACCTCCCCAGCGCCCAGCGCGACGGAGCCACCCTCCATATGCTCATCATAGGCGGTGTGGACATACTCCTTGCTGACTGCACAAAACAAGTCAAATGATATCAGCAAAACGAATTATATTCGCGCAGAAGTAAGGCAATGAGATTAACTTACACAAGCCGTCAACTTGGATAACGGGCTCAGTCGCGCTGTCGGCCCACCTCCTGCTCATACCAACCCCCACCAGCGCCTCCTCGCAAATGTTCTTGGCGGGGGATGGTTCGGCAGTCAACTTTTTTACCCAGGCGCCAGTTGGGTTCTTGAAGACACCCACATCCGCAGGCGCAGAAGAGATCGCGCGCATGGTCATGCGGATGGGGATCACGCCAGCCCTGATATAGAAAAATCTCTCAGACCAGTCATGAAGGCTCTTGAATGAAACAGTGCAGCACTTGACCTTCTGACTGCGAGGAATAAATGAGAACCAAGAATCTTGGATCTTGGGCTTATAAAAAAACTGAAAGCGCCGAGGGGTGGGCTCCTCGCGCTGAGATTTGCACATAAACTCAAAGTGAGTCATGCGCACGAGTCCAAACGGATGGACTTGGGATATATGAATCCCATAAAACTTAAGCAGCGCACCCACAAACCTTGTCATCGGGAGACGAAGGTTGCAGTGGGTGAAAAAATGGCAATAAAGGGATATATAGCCGGTGGGCGGGTCCGCCGCCGTTTGCCCGGCCGCCCGCAGCATGCAGCCATACTCAGGGAGAAAACCCTGAGAGGCGATAAGGCTGTCAAAATCGGCCTGCCTCAGTTTGCAGGGGATCTCATCCCACTTCTTCACTGCCTTGGTCCTCCCTACCTCCTCCGATGAGGCCTCAGCAGCCCTCTTCCCCTTGCCGGTCTTCTTCAACGTAGACATCACTAACGATTTCACACGGCGATGGATGGGGGAGATTGTGTTGTCTGAGCTATCAGACATGCAACTATAAAATCGAACAAGGGATGCTTCTAAAGAACAGAGATCTGGAAGCAGAAGACAAGTAATCGGAATAGAATGAAAGAAAGAAAAGAGCTCTGAATAAACAACAAGGAAGATGAAGAATTAAAACTCTAAGGGCTTGCTTTTATAGGCCCAGGAGAGAGAAAAATTGGTACTGATTGGACTTCACGCGCCCCCACTCGCAGGTGTAAACCAACGCGAGCGCGACACGTGTCCCTGACACTGTGTGAGGGGACACGAAAAGAAACGATACAGGTGCTGCCAGAGTTCACGCGCCACCACTCGCAGGTACGGACCAACGCGAGCGCGACACGTGTTCCTGACACTATGTGAGGGGACATGAAGGGCAACTGTAGCACCTCGAGCACACGAAAAGTCTGACACGTCCCCATCACTGACGCATGTCAGCAACAACCAACCACGTGCAGGGACGATTCGTTTTCAACCAAAAGGATAGAATTTCGCGCAACGATGAGTAACAAGAAGAAAAGACAAACCATATTAAAAGAGCAAACTATTAAGTCTAATATCTATCTTACCTCGCTCGCGCGAGACAAGACACACATTAGACTGGGGGGGCTTGAAGAGGTATGTACCCGCCTCAACACCGAGCGAGGCGGGTCAACCCACAAAATATAGACAAGAGGCTTGAAATCAAGATATTATGAAGGCACAAAGCCAAAACCTATGCGCATGGCGCATATCACATATGCTCACGCATATCACATATGCTCATGCATCACATGCTCAGGCATCACATATGCTCATGCATCACATGCTCAGGCATCACGTATGCTCATGCATCACATATGCTCACGCATCACATATGCTCACGCATATCACATGCTCACGCATATCACATCTGCGCGTGGCGCATATCACATGCTTGTGCATATCACATCTGCGCGTGAGAATAAAGAGAAGACCTCGCGCATCCTCAGGATAGGCGCATATCACACATGCACATAATCAACCTCGTCCTTATCCAAATCAGGATTAGGGCAACCTTGATTGTGCACGTCAGACAACCTTCCAGAAGGTATCTTTTTAAGGAATAAGAATATGCTGATGTTGACAGCTGCCAATGAAAGGTGGACAACTCAGCAAAACCCATGTGCTACCACGTGATTATAACAAATGAAAAAGCACCAGGTGTCCCAAGGACACGTGGCGCAAAGCAATTGGAGGAGGCCAACAAGGCCCTAATTGGGTCTGAGCCCAATCATTGGAAACCCTAGCACTATAAATACCACATCAACTCCACAAGGAGAGCCACACCCAATTACAGAGTATTCAGCTATATTAAGCAATACACTCCATTTTCCTTACTCTCATATTATTATCTTCTCCTACAAACTCTTATTCTCACACCGGAGGGTTACCCCCAAGAGGACCCCTCTGTCCCTTTCTGAGGGGTAAGTTTACGGTGCTGTTCATTTTGTAGGTGGAAGAACCCAGATCCCAGAGAACCATCGGTGAAATAGCATAATCACACCCGAGGAAAGTAGATCGTCTACCAGTGCCATGAGGCTCCCTATATAAGGAGGTCTCCACCTCCTTATCAAGGGTTGGTAAAAATAGCTCAATAAGAGCCATCACCATATTTTTGTGTCTGTGAACAAGAGATCCTCTGGATTTCTTAGCGGTCACCTCCACACCCCCAAAAGTCACCGCAGATCACAGCAGCGGTCGGAGCAGAAGCAAGCAAGTCGTAGTTCGTTCATCTCGAAGTCCGTGGAAACATCGTCATGGGTCAGGTCTGATTCATTTCACGTTTCTACAGAGACAAACCTATGCTCTCAAGTAATTTGGTTATATTTTGAGTTGAACGAGAGTTTTCGTATGATTCATTGTTTTTTCATATTGTTTGATTTTAGCCATGTGTTATTGATTCTCATTAGTTTTATTTATTATTATATTGTAACATAAACCTATGATTGCTCACAAACCTTTGAATGACTAGATGGACCTTAGGAATTATTTAATAAAACTTTAGATATTGTTGGTTTTGGATGATTTGTTTTAATTTATATGTCATGTGATGAGGGTTATCTTTGTAAATAATTTTGTCACTTAAATAGTGTCATGAGCTATGAGCAATCGTATCGCCCCGATATATTCGTTGTCGGTTGGGGTGTTACAAATATAGTCGTTACTCAAGTGCAAAATATAAAAATTTAGAAAGTGGATCACAATTTTAAAGTGAAATTGGGCACACGATGGATGCCACTTGTTGCTGCAAGTTAAACGGGAGATTGATCAGGTTACAAAGCAAGGCCTTCATTCGAATAGTATGTATTTATGATCTATTAAGAAAGAAAGACCGTTAATCTCCTTGTTGGAAGGCGCCTCCTACAATTAGCCTTAGATGTGAGAATCAGTGGGGATTCTTTGGTGATAAGTTATTTGCGGGGGAGTAAGTAACAGGTGGGAGTAATTAGAGAAATGATGGAATGAATTATGAATACCTTTGGAGATTTTGTAACGTATTTATAGACTAGAGGGTCGAAAGGTAATGGCGGCTGGGTTTGTTGTCTAGCTTCCTTTGGGGTGGTATGCTTGCCTTGAATGCAGGTATTCTTCCCAAAAGTGGTGTCCGTATCTATTTTGGTGAAATAGTTTGACTTCGCCTTCTGCACCCCTTCCCTCCCCGTCTAACTTAAGTTTGTGTTACCCCGCTCCGCTGCCTTTGTAACTAGACCCTTTGTTTATATGTCGCTTATAATCTCTTCTCGACTGAATGAGATTTTATTATACCCTTTGATCTTATCGTTTCCATTAATGGGGCTCCATACGTTCAAAAACGAGGCTCCTTCATGTTAGAGGTATTTGTTTCACGCGGGAGGGCTATATTAGCCTCTGTTCTTACTGATGCATATGGGACTACCCCACCATCTAAAACTCTTAATGTGTGTTCTCAAGATGTGTAAAATGTATTTTTTATTGTTTTTGAAACTATATTTACAATATAGGCCAAGGGTAGTGGGCCTTGATCCACCACCAAGTAATCCATATATTTATGACATGTAGGCGCTGACGTGGCACAGGATCAAGCCCCGAGATCAAGCCCTAAAGGGTGTAGTGGTCCAGGTGATCCGTCAATTAATTGAATTTTTTATTTTTTTTAATACTACTTTTTTAATAAAAATTCATTATTTTACATTAATAATAATTTGAAACATTACATTAATAATGATATAAAACATTACAAATAATAATTTAAAAAATTACTAGTCTAATACAAGGTTATCGGGTCTTCTATCCCACAAATGCTCAACCAACTCATGCTAAAGGTTGCCGTGTATCTCACGGCTCTTAATGATATTTAAGTTGTCGAGTCGTTCTTCATTGTTGATTGTCGATTCTTATCTTGGAATATCACCTTGGTAGTTTTGACAAATAGCGTGACCCTCGTCTTTTAATATCATGTTACGTAGGATTACACATGTGATGAGGACTTCTGTTATCTCCTCCCTTGTCCAAAATCTTATTGGATTCACCAACATTGCCCATCTTTTCTTTAGGACTCCAAACGCCCTTTCAATATATTTTCTTGCCGATTCTTGTTTCTTCATGAAGTACTTTCGTTTGTCAGAAAGTGGAGACGCATAAGCTTGAACAAGTGTCCTCCATTCGTTGTATATACCATCAACGAGGTGGTACCCGTACTTGAAGTGTTCTCCATTTGCAAAAAAATCCTGAGGGGGTTCAACCCCGTCGATAAGGTCATCGATTATCGGTGATTGATCGATAACATTGAGGTCATTATTTGACCCGGCAACCACAAAGAACGCATGCCAAAACCAAAGATCCTGTGACGCCACCGCCTCAGGTACAATAGTAGGGCCGGGTGATCACCTCAATGGAATTGACCTCGCCAAGCAGTAGGACACATAGCCCAACCAACATGCATACAATCGAGGCTACCAAGCATCCCGGGGAGACCATGCCTTTCAACATGCACCTCATATATGCGTTGGATATCATAAATTGTAGGGTTAAGTAAGTATCTCCGCTTGTATAGCGATATGACCCCTAAATATTATTATTAAAATTATATAAGTTATCTAAACTTTTAAAATTATATAAATAAATGTAAATAATAAAATTATATTAAAACTATATACCTCTACAAAAGTGGTTAAGCGAATCGCGTCCAGTCTTTTTAGCCATTTGTAGATACTCATCCAACATGTCCGAGCCAACACCATACGCTAGTTGCCGAAGAGCGGTGGTAATTTTTTGAGTAGCCGTGAACCCGGGATTACCTCTAGCGTCATCCCTTTGTTGAAAATACTCAAATTGCTCCAGCAAGTCATTTGTTAGACGCATGAATAATTGTCTAGTCATTCGAAAAAGGGTTTTAAAACTATCCTCACCATATGCTGGATCGGGGCTAAAATAGTGACGTATCAAAGTTTCATTAGCAGTCTTTCGATCACGAAGACGTGGTTGCCGGAATAATGGGGCTCAAGGGGATTTTCGATCGATCAAATAATTTATCATCGTTTGAACCGCTTGACAAATGAGTTCGTCTTCTTCGAAAGAATTGGAAGACGAAGACGATGAAGACGATGTCATTTATAAAAATGGAGAGCAATATAGTTTTGGTAGAGGGAAAGTGTGGTTTTTAAGAGAATAAGAGAGAATGAGGTGAGTTAAAATTAAAATGGAGTGTGTGGATTGGTATTTGTAGGTTAAAAAAAAACTTTTTTTAAAAAAGATCCAACCACCAACGGCTCTTTTGAGCACTTCCACATCCCCAACGGCTCTTTCTCGCCCCGTGGACCGGCTGGCCCCGGCCAACCGCGCCCCGTTCACGTAAAGGTGGTAGTGATGTGCGTGGCTGCCACGTCGTCCGCGCCCCACTACCCTCAGCCTAAGTGATTAAAACTTCTATATGAATATATCGAAGCTACAGTGCATTGTGTATTGGTAACTCTTATTTTAAATCACCAAAACTGGATTGTAATACATGACGACACATTTAACAACTAGTTCCGTAAGTCTGACCTAAAAATTTGTTGTACAGCGTAATCCAAAGTTAACTTAATACAGTATATAATGGATTATAATGAAAAAAAAATGGGACATACGGAAAAGAAAAAAAAAACAAACAACCACTATACATCTTGTGCAAATTACTCGTTAATGTCTAGCTAGAAAAGAAGAAAAAAAAATTGTCAAGTTTTGTTTAAGATACCATATTGTTGAAAGTTGAAACAACGTAGGATTTACATATATAAAGGTTTATTAGGTAACCAGAAAAAGGTAAGGAGATAGGAAAAAGTAGAGAACCATGAGCTTCACATATGATTAAGGGGGTGTTTGGAATTTTTGCATAAAAACCCATTTTCACAAGTAAATTTTCACTTTTGTCTAGTTTTTTTTTCCGGAATTTTTGCATATAAACACATTTTGAAGAATAAAAAAATCATTTTTGTAAATAAAGAAATTGCTTACTTCTTTTTTTAATTGTTCGATTTTGAATTTTCTATCTTTTATTGTTACCAGCCGCCCCCAACGAGAATGGAGTTACGAGGGACAAAAGTAAGTTCCGCAAGTATCACAAGGGCCACAGGAAGAACACAAGTCAATGCTGAATTGCTGATAGCTCAAGATACAATTTTAATCACTATTAAAAAAACATGCAAACTAGTTCACTTGGTCAAAGACGTAGGGTGGGCACATATCGGTCGATGTAGAAAAAGATAAGATGGGACAAAAAAGAAATCCTGAGCTCAATATGATCAGTAAAGGAAGAATGGAAGGGAGGGAAAAGTAGAGCATGTTGAACCTTGGATGAAGTTACCTGTTGCTATTCCACCTTTGCATGATGAAAGTTAAACTGACCCGCTAGTACATCACGGATATGTCGGGGAATAGTGAACAGTGAACACGTTGAATCCTTGTTGACACGGGAAGTTCAGAAGACATCATTTATGAGAAATGTTGTAGAATAATGGCTCAATAGGATCAGCAATAACTAAAACTAACGAGGACACCTGTGCGTGGCTTTACGGGGGATACCGGCAACCCGATCGGCCAAATAGACTTCCGTTGGGTGAAGGTCAATACGCCAGAACACTTCTAGTTACATTCTTTGTCATAAGTGTCACACCCCGACCATCAGAGGAACATGCCTAGACGTAACTTAAATTGTTCAAAAGCTCAAGAAACTAATTAAACATGACAATAGTTATTAATTTGTTTCAGTAATTCTTGTTACGCGTAATCCAAAATAAACCAAACAAAGAATGTATTTGTCAACAGAAATTGTATGTCTTTTTATGAAATAACCTAGAAGTCCAAAAACTAAGTCTAAACAGACTTCCGTTAGGTGAAGGTCAATACGCCAGAACACTTTTAGTTACATTCTTTGTCATAAGTGTCACACCCCGACCAACAGAGGAACATGCCTAGACGTAACTTAAATTGTTCAAAAGCTCAAGAAACTAATTAAACGTGACAATAGTTATTAATTTATTTCAATAATTCCTAATACGCATAATCCAAAATAAAGCAAACAAAGAATGTGTTTGTCAACAGAAATTGTATGTCCTTTTATATAATAACCTAGAAGTTCAAAAACTAAGTCTTCACTCTTTCCAATTATCCAATAAGCATTCCTATAACATGCGTAAAATAATATATTTGTCAACAGAAATTGATGGTAAGCAATACACAAGATTTGATATATAATAATAGATAAAAAACACAATTCTCATATGGACTTAGTAATTACAACATTAAAGAAATATATAACAACTAATATCCGTTCTATTTTGGCTGACAAGGCGTATGATCATACTATGTGGATGAGGATAAGCCACCAAACAATAAGTAAATACATAGTCATACAATCAATAATGAATAATTAATCACAAGCACATGTATACGAATTGTGGTTGAGGACTTGATAGCATTTACATTAGGGTTTTTTACACATATTACTCCCAAAATAAAATAGGAAAAGGGTGTGTAAAATTCACCCTAAAAGTAGGCGAGTAAATAAGCGGTAACTTGATGTTTAAAAGAGACGACACGTCCGTATAAACCAAACAAGCCTAAATAATAAAATAAGCTAACTTCAATAAGAAATATTACTTATACGATAATATGGTCAAACATGTCAAGAGTGTGAGTTAAGTTTTGGGTTGTAAACTCGTTTAAGAAAAATATATTTTACACTATAACTAGTGTTCAACCCGGCGCATTGCGCCGGGCATGTTGAATTTGTTCATGTACCCTTCTTATTATAGCGGTGCGCACTAATATGGTTTCGATTGGTACCATAATTAAAC
Source organism: Bidens hawaiensis (assembly GCF_021521415.1). Classification (NCBI taxonomy): domain Eukaryota; kingdom Viridiplantae; phylum Streptophyta; class Magnoliopsida; order Asterales; family Asteraceae; genus Bidens; species Bidens hawaiensis. Next base: position 27,770 of record NW_027501527.1, on the reverse strand, counting down.
CAAAAAACTAAATTTGTAGAATAAAAACATTAACATGTAAAAAATTAAAATTCTTAAAACCAATATTTATTTGGTTACGTTTGTTACGGAACGGAATAAACAACATTGGTAAAACACAAGCGTTAAAACACATAAAACAAATTATTCAAATTAACATATAAAAAACTAACTTTTAAAAAATATGTATTTAAAACGAACTTTAATCGGTCGGTAAAACCCGAACATTGGTTAAACCGAGCGTTATCGGTCCCGAGCGTTGCGGCGATGACTCGACGCAAATTCGGTTGGTTTCGGTTACTCTTTTTATGGTACCGGAACTAAAAAAAGATCGGCAAAATTTGAAAGTTGTCGGTACCAGGAGGTGCATCGGTAAAACCCGAGCGTTGACAGTCCCACGTCGTGGCGGTGAGTCGACGCGAATTTGGTCGGTCTTGGTTACGTTCGTTACGATACCAGAACTAAATAAAAAAGAGCTGACAAAATCTGCGCATTGTCGGCCCCGCGCGTTTCGGTGGTGAGTCGACTCAAATTTGTTCGGTCTCGGGTACGTTACTTATAGTACCAGAATTAAAACAAAAGGTCGGCAAAACCCAGGCATTGCGGCGGTGAGTCGGTAAGACTTGAGTGTTGTTGTGTAAGGCCCCGTTACCGGTAGCCCTACTTTCGTGTTGGATTTACTCATAAATGCAGTTCTAAATATCAGAGTTAATTAAAACATTCGCGAAATATAAAAACTTTCGTAAAACATTTCATAGCAAAACACATCTTGTCTTAAAACAGCATCATGTCTTTCAAAATGAACAAAACATTAAACTTAAACGTCTTGAATCTTCCGATGCCAGCCTCTTATTCAGTGCCACGTGTCTCCTCAAGCGAGCTGCTTCATCCTACTCACCTGCGTGCATACTAAAAGTCAGCTACGCTGAGTGAGTTCTAGTTAATCATACATTATACAATACACACAAACTTATATTCTTTCATTCATACTTTCATACTTTCATACTTTCATACTTTCTTTTGTATTAACTTGCTTTCATATCTTACGTTATAAAGAGCATTACGCCCTACATTCCTCGAGTATTATTAGGGCTCGGTACCCTCCTTCCTCGAGTATTATTAGGGCTCGGTACCCTCCTTCCTCGAGTATTATTAGGGCTCGGTACCCTCTTTCCTCGAATATAAGTAGGGTTTGGTTCCCTAGTTCTCGAATATTAGTAGGGTTCGGTTCCCTAGTTCTCGAATATTAGTAGCGCTACAACCTGACAGTACGTGCAATATCCGAAGATCATTCACGTACCATCAAGCAATCATTCATACATTTCACATTATTCACATAAGGCATACACTTATATCTTAGGATAAGCGTATTAACAAACATATTAAGTATGCACACAGCCCCGAAAAGATAACACATAAATGGGGCTAGAAACTCACCTGAATCCTGTTACGCTCTTCGTTAATCTTTATTCCCTTCTTGAGCTGTGCACGGCTAACTGTATAATATTTACATGTATCAATTAACTACTACTACTCGTATAGTAGTTCTATCTTTATATAACCCACAACGAATGGGGGTCCGGGGCAGCTCCCTGGCAGCGGGGTCTAGGGGCGGCAGCCCCTAGCAGGGTCCAAGGGGCAGAGCCCCTGGCTGGGGTCGAGCTGCCAGGTCAGCTTAGAAAAATTTTATTTCCATTAACTTTCTTAACACATTTTTCATTAGGTTTTTAATTTATTTTCTAATTTGCTAACTCCAGCGAACTTATCATTAAGCGAACTTAACAATAAGCGAAGTTAGTGATCGGCGAAGTTAACCCTAGGCGAACATATGCCAGGCGAAGTTATCATGGGCGAACTTATCACCAGGCGAAGTTATCAGGTAGGCGAACTTGGCCTTAGGCGAAGTTATCAGCTAGGCGAACTTGGCCTTAGGCGAAGTTATCAGCTGGGCGAACTTGGCCTTAGGCGAAGTTATCAGCTAGGCGAACTTGGCCTTAGGCGAAGTTATCAGCTAGGCGAACTTGCTTGCAAGCGAACTTGCATGAAGGCGAAATTATGGCTTGCAGGCGAAGTTGCCCAGCTGCCGTCTCTGATCAAACTTAATCACCAAAATCACCCTTATTTCATCGAGAATTTCTTGGATATTACGTTAACTAACTTCGCGATCATTCCCATGGCCTAGTTCGGGTAAAACTTAGCCCGGAAAGACATAAAGTTTGGAGCTTTCGGCTTAAAACGTTTAATAACAAGTCGCCGTACATAGCCATAGGTTTGTCAAGTTCATTTCCAACATCAAGTTTGTTACTTTACGTTTCGTTTAGACCCGATTTACTTTATGTTTAAGTTTCAAAGCTAACCGATCCTAAAAACGTAAACTTTAAGGTAAAAGGCATACCTTTACGCGTTCGGTGTGGTCGCGGTTTGCTTGGTTATCTCGTATCTAGCTCGTATATCGAAGGTCTAATAATGGTTGGCTTGATTTTGGACTCGAGTCCCGTTCTCTCTCTCTCGCGGCAGTGTATGGCGGTGTGTGGTGTGTGTGTGTTTTGGAGTGTGTTAGAGAATAAGATGGAAATAAATGATGGTTTAGGGTTTAGGTTGGTTTAGGGGATATTTATATCCCTTAAAGCCCATAGACCTAAGGCCCATTTCCTTTCATCCATCTTAATTAGTCTAAGTCCATGATCTTTTCCTCATTAGACGTTAATTAGTAACATTAAACGCACGACAATTTAACGCAACATTCTCTATTTATTATTAGAATATTTAGGATGTTACATGTTGGTATTGGACTTTGTGGCGGTAAATAGACACGGATTTAATTTGTTTCAATTACGTTCGTTACAATACGAAAAAAAACAACTTCGTCCAATGTTGGACCGCCACTTGCCCAATAAAATGCCAAGCGACACCAAACTTTCATTTTATATATATATTAGATACTTCACCATTTTTAAGGTTTTTTATTGTTATAATAATTGATTATAAATTCACAAAATATAAGTTTTATCGTTCTTGTTAATAAATTTTACTAACAAAATTGATTTGGTCAAGAATAGACGAATCTAACTAGTTAAAGTGATATAAACAAGTTTAAGCGAGTGTTTGATTCGAGTCCAGTCCAAATACCAATATAAGATCGGATTCGGGTCCAACATGACCATGAGATATTATAAATGATAAAATCATGAAAAGTCATATTATTTAAGCTAGCCAATTTATTAATTTGTTAAAACCCCAAATTAAAGTTAACATCCCCTAGAACTTGTTAATTGCAATTGGACAATGAAACGCCAGTGGAACTGACATAGAGGGTTCGATTCATGAGTATTATATTACAGAAAATAAGACACAATTTACCTGGAATTCAAGTAGAAGAGAAAAATAGGCTTGAGACGGACTTTTGAAAGTCAAAATGACCAAGAACATCAAATTGGGTGGTTAGATGAAAGAGAAAGAATGAGCAATAATGAAGGCTTTAAAGCTTTGTTTTTATAGCCACAAACAAGCTTAAGAAACAAGAAATCGTTTATCAATCTCCTGAAATTAAGAAATCCCTAAAATAACGAGAAGTCAACAAAAATAAGGGAAAACTTGTTCCCCTACAAGATTTCATAAAATATGATTAGGAATGTTTCCCAGACATATTCTAAACGTTCTATAAAAAAAGATACATGAAATTGTTGCCAGATTTGATCAAACCTAAAATTCTAGAAAACTAATGATCTCCACATGCGTCACGTATCGGGACACATGATGCCTAAGGCTATTGCGTATCACAACCCAAATTAATCCGGCTAAAACATGTGATCATCGTGAATCGCGATGCTTAGGGACCGAGTCAATCGTGAAGCGCGGCAGATCAATTTTCACCAAAAGTTTAGTTTTTGACGCTTTTGGTCCCTAAACTTAGATTAGATGTGTTTTTAACATGAAAATAAGTGTTTTGAGGATTGCTAACAAGCATACAATAAACAAAATGAATATACACCAACAATTACTAATAAATAATCATTTTTATTAATAATAAACTATCTGAATTACGAACCCGAGTCTAGTAAACAAATACAAATACAATTGTTGACGAAAGTGACACCCACCTTTTCAAAATACACCTTAAAATCGGGACGCCAAACCTCTGGAGCCTTGGCGCCACTATCTCCACAATTCGCAGTTTCTTTGAATTTTCAACAACAAGAGGGGTAGCCACTGTAGCAGGAGATAAGCATTTCCAAACATTCAATGTAAAAATCTATGCCATAATGTACCTAAACACACAAGAGCGGATAAGTGATTTCTCAACCCAAATTCCCATAAACAAAAAGAATCTTAATGGGCATCAGTCTCTCTAAACACAATTGTTATGGTACAAGAAAGACATTTCCGCCATCAAGCATTTAGAACTGACAGGATTCCTAGACATTTGGTCAAGCACCGCCTTAACTCATAGCGATCCAGTAACTCAGTATGACAAAAGAGTTGAAGCATGGCATAAGAGCGAAGAGATGCAGTTGTCCAAGAAATGAGAAGTTGATACAAGCAGGAACAACCAATATAGTCGTCCAGGCATACCGAAAAAACACTGGCAGTGATAACAACTGGTAGGAACACAAACATCCCATCACACAGTGTAACATAAAGTAGCCATGGTAGTGACATGTCCATTAAAATGTCTGTCAAAAACAAAGAAAAAACAAAATCAACAATAGCAGCAAACAAATTTTAGCCCGATGCACACATTTTCAAAATAAAGCACTGCACTGGGGGACTTGGAGAGTTATAACCCGAATCCACATACAAAATTGGACCCAACAAATCGACCCAATAGAATCACAAGGGGCAAAAAAATGTTTTCCTTTGACCAGTAGGGGAAAAGATGTCACTATCACATATCGTTTGGCCAATTACCTGTGAAGACCGATGGCATAGGTGGTGTCATCAGCTAGGGGCGGCCTATACGGCGTGCGAGCCTCACCTTCAGCCGGGCACATAAATGGGGGGAGTGTATGGCTGATCTTCAGGAAGACCAGTAAGAACCTCAAACACAATGCGGAGCTCGGCTTGGCAACCTCTTCTGGAGAACCAGTGAGAACCTCAAGACGCTTGGCAATCTCACTAAGTGAGAACCTCAAGACCCTAAGCTAGGCTAGGCTTGGAAATATTCTAAACCTCAAGTTACTAGTCTTTCTAGACTTGAGAGAACCTTCAAACAACCCACCGAAAAATAAGAAAGATAAAAGACTCAAAGGAGTTTTTAGAGAGAGAAACTAGAGAGAGATTAGAGAGAAATATACAAGAAGAAGTTTTTATTTCTTTCCAAGGATCTGCCAAGCACAAGGCTTCACCCACATCCACTTCGGTGTTGTAAGGTTAGCCCTGACCTTCCACGGTAGAAAAGGTCTACCAGCGTTCTTTCGAATCGCCCTAATCGATTCGGGGGCACAATTATATATATATATATATATATATATATATATATATATATATATATATATATATTTATATTAAAATTTTTTTGTGTAAAATAATTTATTTTGATTATTTAAAATTATCGGGCCTAAAAAACTTTTTGATTCATAATCCATTAGGTAAATTTGGTTATTGGCCCAAACCACTAAACCAAAACTAATATGTTAAAAAAATAAATAACCCTTAGAAGAGAAAGGCCGATGGCGATCAGAATTCAGAAGTAGGAGAAGTGACGCTTCGTGACTTACTTTGTTTATTCTCCCTAATCTGGCTTCTTGGTTCTTCTGCTTCAATCTTCATCAGTTGAGGTTGAGCCCGTGTTAATTGTTAACCCACCGCCAACATAGTCAAAGGTATTGGTGTAACTATTGAGTGATATCTAAATATTATATTTCCAAAGTTAACCCTATCTTGTAAATTGTAATAGTGATATGATTGTTAATCCACCGCCAACACATCATATCACTCAATTCAATATCTTATAAGTGTAACTATTTATATATTGTATTTGTATATATATTTATTAGTTTATTAGTTAACTGAGGTAATACATAATAATAGTATATTAGTATTAGTTGATTAGTATTTGATTTTAGTTTATTTTTCTTGAGTGACATATTGACATATTGTATTTGTTTTTTATTTTTCTTGGGATGAGAGGATTAGGCATGATTTGATAGAACTAAACCTCTCCGAGGACATGGTTGAGGATAGGAATTCGTGGAGAAGTAGAATTAAAGTTAAGGATTTTTAGAGAGAATTGAATACCTTAGGGCTTCGACTTAACTTATTTAGGTCACATACCATAATGGTATTTCCCTTACATATTTTATTATTATTATTATTAGCTTTTATATTGCGGTTAAACTGTGACCTTATTATTAATATTATTATAATTAGTAGTAGTTTTTTATATAACTGTTAAGCTTTGATTTCCTTTTTTTGCTTCATACACATGTTCTTAGAGCCGAGGGTCTCTCTGGAAGCCACCTCTTTATTCCTTTGGATAGAGGTACAGTGTGCCTACATCCCACCCTCCCCAGACCCTACCTATAGCTCTGCTGTCGGTGGGATTTTACTGGGTATGATTGATTGATTGATTGATTGTATTTGTTTTTTATCTTTTTAGGCTTTTAGCGACCGATTAGTAAATTATGCCTCCTAAACAACTATCCGGTGCTCAAAAACGTAAAAAGAGAAAACGAGATGATGCAATGAAAAAGTTGCAAGCCGGTGCTATGCATAAGTTTATACATAAACCGCCTATTGAAGAGCCTATTGAAGATCCTACTGAGGAGCCTATCGAGGAGCAAGAACATGTAAAGAAACAACCTTTTGAAGAGCAAGAACATGCGGAATCATAACTTAAAGAGTCGGACGAGTGAGAGCATGTCAAGACTAATATAAATGAAGAGCATGTTAAGCCTAATCTTGTTGATATATTTGATCCAAGAAGGTGGGAAGGACTTAATTCTGACGAGATTAAACTTTTGGTTGAGAATGGTTCTAAAGAGATAATAATATAGTATCTGGTCCGTATGATAACAATAAAAGACGATTTACATCGACTCTATACAAGAACGTTATCAAATTTGGAGAAGTGTGATCGCCCATGGATAGTTTATTCAAAAGAAGTAGACAAGGTATTTTGTTTTTGTTGTAAAATATTTAGAAGCGGGCTTCCTAAAGGTACATTGGATGGAGAAGGTTATTCAGATTGGCACATGCTCATGGTAGTCTCAAAAAAAATGAAGCATCTTTTGATCATCTCACAAATATGAACAAGTGGTTTGATATGCGTAAGAGATTAAAGTTGAATGAAACAATTGATAAAGTTCAATATGAGCAATTCAAGAAAGAAAGAGACTATTGGGTGCAAGTCCTTCTTAGAATCGTTGCACTAGTCAAGTTTGTTGCTAAAAATAATTTAGCATTTCGTGGAAAAAAAGAGAAGTTGTATCAAAAAGGTAACGATAAATTGTTTTTTCGTTTTACTTCAACCAAATTCTAACTACTTGTCACACCCCATCTAGGGCCTAGGAGTGGGACCCATAAGTTGGTATCGTGTTTGTAAATAAATCAGAGTTGCGTTAGTTTGCGGAAGTCTTATAAAACTTTAAGGATCAAAAGTGTAACTTAGATATATATTCAAAAGACGGAAATTATAAAATACCCGTTTGAGTTTACAAAACGTTATATGTTTATAATTACAAACCACCATGTTAAGTTTACAAAAGAAATCCGAGACATCGGATTTATATACATAGCACTTCGACACTCCAAGCGCTAAACTTGTTCACCTGCAAAATGTGATAAAATACGTCAGCAACGAATGCTGGTGAACACGCTGACGCAAAAATATTATCTTTTACTTTATTACCCCTCGAGACTACGCCTGCCTCGGCCCAACGTGGCTTAGGGATAACAAAGTCAAATATCACATTATAAATATGAGCCTCTACACTAGGTCACCACAGCAAACACCGCAACGTTCGACTTAGTTAAGTACCCGTAAATATACACAACGGTCGTACTCCCTGCAGGAGAGCGTCCTATGACCAAGGGTGCTGCGATCATGCCCATTCATCGCATAGTACCACCTATGTAAGGATCCAGACATACGTATACCACAGCCTGAGGGCTAGGTTTATACCCTTATTCATAACGGTTTTAGAAACACATAGTTCCTTGTAAATTATTTCAAATAACATGTTTGACTCATTTTAAAGTAAGTAAAAGTTAAGGGACGTATTCACCTTGTCTCTTTAGGATCGGTTTCACTCACCGTCCAAGGGTCTTTCCCTTTATTTATCTCGCACCTATAGTACGAGAATAAATATTTGTTAGTCGGATACACGATCCGGCTTAAGACCTTTAGTCTTATATCTCAATCCTCGATTGAACCTTTAGTTCAATTCTTATTTACTTGAAAACCTTTAGTTTAAAAGTAAATTATAAACCTTTAGTTTATATTAACAACCCGACGTTTCTTCTTCTCCAGGAAACGTAATCATTATCTTTTATTATTTAAGAATACTCATTATTCATTAAATAATATTTTTATAACAAAGAATATTTACATATATACTTACACACATATATACGTATTCAATAATATTCATAATCATACTTTCATTCGTTTCTTTGTTATGTTTTCTTTTCTTTTATCGAGGTATCGAGTATAACCTCGACTTAGGGCTTAAGCCAAATTATATTGAATTCATTATTACGCCTAAACTTAATGGCTTATTGAAACTCTAGGGACACGAGCAGCACTCTAACGCCGCTTTACTTTGCTCGACACGCTAATCGAGGAACGCCAAATCTTCAATACTCGTCGACACGCCTTACGAGATTCATTGCCATTATAACAACACAATTTTGATTGAGTGTGGGTGGAGGGTGGTATAGACTTCGAGGAAACGTTGGTACACAATTGAAGGTTCGGGGCACGCTTAACGAGGTATTATGGCACGTTTATCGAGGTAAGGCTAGAGAGAGAGTAGTGAGAGGTGAGAGCAGATTTTTGGATGTGAAAATATGAACACCCCATGACTGCTATTTATAGGCAAATTCGGTAGCCCATCGCGTACCGCGCCCAGTTCATTGGGAACCCCGTCGCGTACCGCGACGTAGGGTTGATGACGCAGAGGGTAGGTCTGCCACGTGTCGACACGTGGCAGCACATAGTGCCACCGTGTGCCACGTGGCACACGTGTCACATTGTGTCAGACTCCCCATCGCGTACCGCGATGGGAGTTTCTTCTGACCTATCGCGTACCGCGATGGGTCAGGGAAATCAGATTTTACATTTTAGACCCTCAACTTTGGAATTTGGCAATTTTAGACCCTAGACTTTGGAAAGTTGATACTTTGAACTCGAAATTTTCACGTTGTTACATCCTCCCCACCTTGAAACAAATCTCGTCCTCGAGATTTCTTTTACAAGAATAGTTGGGGGTATTTCTTTTTCATTTCCGATTCGAGTTCCCAAGTATATTCGGGCCCTCTACGCGAGTCCCATTTAACTTTCACAATTTTCAAAGTTCTTTTGTTTAACTTCTTTGTTTTAGAATCTTCAATTTGTAATGGACGTTCTACAAATTTTAAGTTCTCATTTATTTCAACGTCTTTTAATGGGATAGCCAACGATTCATCGGTCAAACACTTACGCAGATTCAAAACATGGAATACATCGTGTATCCCTTGCATTTCCTCAGGCAGTCGCAACCGGTATGCAACAGTGCCGATTTGTTCGAGTACCTCAAAAGGTCCGACGAATCGAGGACTCAATTTTCCTTTCTTACCGAAGCGAACAACGCCTTTCCAAGGCGAGACTTTCAATAACACTTTGTCACCGACATTGAATTCTAACGGCTTACGACGGACATCAGCGTAACTCTTTTGGCGATCACGTGCCGTCTTAAGTCGTTCTCGGATTTGGATAACCTTGTAGGTAGTTTCTTGGACTATCTCGGGTCCAGATAACTGACTGTCTCCAGTTTCAGACCAACACACGGGCGTTCTACACTTTCTTCCATACAACGCCTCAAATGGTGCGGTTTGAATACTTGCGTGATAGCTATTATTGTACGAGAATTCCATTAGGGGCAAGTGTCATCCCAACTTCCACCTAGATCGATCACACAAGCACGGAGCATATCTTCCAACGTTTAAATCGTCATTTCGCTTTGCCCATCGGTTTGTGGATGATAAGCAGTGCTAAGGTTCAACTTTGTACCGAGAGCTTGTTGGAAGTTTTTCCAGAAATGAGACGTAAAACGACTGTCTCGATCAGATATTTTAGACAGCGGTACTCCAAGCAAAGCGACGATGGTGTTTACATAGATACGCGCTAATCTATCCATATAATACGACTCATTGATGGGTATGAAGTGTGCGGATTTTGTTAAGCGATCCACAATCACCCAAATAGCATTATGTTGTTGAGTCGTCTTCGGGAGTTTTGTAATGAAATCCATAGTAATTAACTCCCACTTCCAAACGGGAAGTTCGGGTTGCTGAAGCAATCCCGAAGGCTTTTGATGTTCAGCCTTGATTTTCAAACATGTCAAACATTTCGCCACAAGCGAAGTGACATCCCTTTTCATCCCATTCCACCAATAGTTCACCTTTAGGTTGTGGTACATTTTATCACTTCCGGGATGCATCATGTATTTCGACTTGTGAGTTTCGTTCAAGATTTTCTCACGCAAACCTCCAACAATTGGTATCCAAATCCTATTGCCGAGTCTAAGGATACCGTCATCACCTTTGACTAACGAGTCAATGGTGCCATTGCGTTTTTCATCGGAGATTTGGTTTTCTTTTATTGCTTGAGTTTGCGCGGATTTAATTTGCTCAAAGAGATCAATTTAAAGTTCTAGGCACAAAGCTCGAACCCTTTTGGGTTTTTCATGCTCTATATGACTTAAGGCATCGGCCACAACGTTGGCCTTGCCTTCATGATACACAATCTCACAATCATAGTCGTTAAGAGTCTCCATCCATCGCCGTTGGTGCATGTTGAGCTCTTTTTGATCAAAGTTGTGTTTCAAGCTTTTATGATCAGTATACACAGTAAATCGTACTCCATAGAGATAGTACCTCCAAATCTTAAGTGCAAAGATTATGGCGCCTAACTCTAGATCGTGAGTCGTGTAATTCTTTTCGTGTACTTTCAGTTGACGAGAGGCGTAAGCAATTACCTTCTTGCGTTGCATTAGTACGCATCCCAAACCGGAGTGGGACGCGTCACTAAAGACTACAAAATCCTCAGTACCTTCTGGCAAAGCCAAGATAGGTGCTTGGGTGAGTTTTTGTTTGAGTACATCGAACGCCGATTGTTGCTTAGTTCCCCATTCATACTTGATGTTCTTTCGAGTTAGAGAAGTTAAGGGAACGGCGATACGAGAAAAGTTTTCGATGAACCTACGGTAGTAGCCAGCCAAACCCAAGAAACTTCGGATCTCGGTTGGCGACTTCGGGACCTCCCACTTAGAGATAGCTTTAATCTTTGCGGGGACCACTTGAATACCGTTTACGTTAATGATATGACCAAGAAATTGCACCTCGTGCAACAAGAACTCGCATTTCGAGAACTTGGCGTACATCTTCTCGGTTCTTAGAATTTCAAGCAAAGTACGAAGGTGGATTTCATGATCTGCCTTTGACTTTGAATAAATAAGTATGTCGTCGATGAATACGATAACGAATTTATCCAAGTAAGGCTTGCAAATACGGTTCATCATATCCATGAATGCGGCCGGAGCATTAGTAAGTCCAAACGGCATAACCGTAAACTCATAATGTCGATACCTTGTTTGGAAAGCAGTCTTTGGAATGTCTTCGGATTGGACTTTAAGTTGGTGATAGCCGGAACGAAGATCGATTTTTGAAAAAAAGCTAGCACCTTGAAGTTGATCAAAAAGATCATCAATACGAGGGAAGGGATATCGATTTTTGATTGTGACTTTGTTTAACACACGATAGTCGATACACATCCTCATGGAACCATCCTTCTTCTTGACGAATAGAATTGTGCTCCCCAAGGTGACGAACTTGGTCGAATGAAACCTTTCTCCAAAAGCTCGTCGAGTTGTTTCTTTAACCCCTTCATCTCGGTTGGCGCTAAGCGATACGGAGCTTTTGCGATCGGAGCAGTACCAGGAATCAGATCGATTCTAAATTCTACCTCGCGATCGGGAGGAATACCAGGGAGTTCATCAGGAAAGACGTCAGAAAATTCGGAAACGATAGGAACGTCCTTGATTTCTTTTGGCTTAGACTCTTCAGTGACGTAGGCCATGAATGCGAGGCATCCTTGATTTAAACATTTGTTAGCCCTAATCATGGAGATTATGCTAACTTGGCCAGCGTCTTTGTCCCCTTCAATTCGAATCGTTCGTTTATCGGGGGCTTGAAGTTCAACAATTTTGCTATTGCAGATGATACGGGCATGGTTATCGGATAACCAATCCATACCAAGTACAATATCAAAACCAGCCAGATTCATGGGTAATAAACAAATAGGTAACAAATAACCGGCTAGAAAGATTTTTCCGTTTTCAAGGGCTTCGGAGATCTTAACGATTTCACCGCTAGCAGTCTCGACGCTTAGAGTTTTATCTAATTTTGTTAATGGTTCGTTTAATAGACTACAGAAACTATAATCTATAAAACTCAAGTTGGCACCCGAATCAAATAAAACTCTAGCATAGGTGTCGTTGACTAGAAACGTATCGGTTATGGTTTCTGACACGTCAGCGGCCCTTTTTACGTCGAGTACAAAGAATTGAGCGTTTCCCTTTTTGTCCTTGCCACTTCCACCCGCTCCACCAGCAGCGGGCTTGTTCTTTGGGCACTCAAAACTTAGATGGCCCATCTCCTTGCAGTTAAAGCAAGTCATTCTCTTTTTCCAGCAATCCGCAGCATCATGACCAGTGCGATTGCAAGATTCACACACTTTATGAGGCGGGGAGAAGTTGCACCGTCCTTTGTGATACCTCCTACAAGTCTTGCATTGTGGGGCGTTTGAATTAAATCGGCTTTGGTTCACGCCCTTTCCCTTAAATCGATTATTCCCTCCACTTGTTCTTCCTTGAGCTGTTGGTGGCGTAACCTTCTTGTCTTCTTCCTTGTTACGAATCATGCCGCCCATTAAATAACCAGCCAACTCCATTGCAGAGTCAGCGGTTTGTGGTAGGTGAGACCTTACCATGTCGCGGATTTCCCGCGGAAGTCCCCAAATATATCTTGTGACTTTGCTGGACTCAGGGTGAACCAGCTAGGGAACAAGGCGACAATACTCATGGAATTTAGTATTGTATTCGCCGAGGTTTGTCCCAACGACCTTAAGATTCAAAAATTTCGTTTGAATCTGATCGGTCTCGTGCATGGGACAGAACTTAGCCATCAACAAGGCTTTAAAATCTTCCCAACTCAAACCACACATTACATATCTTCCTTTGCTCATCAACAAAGCATTCCACCACTCTAATACTTCACCCTTAAACATAAGGGCTGAATACTGAATTTTCTCAACCTCATAATACTTACTAGTAATCACGATTGTTTCCATCTCCTCGAGCCACCTCACGGTTGAAATGGCTCCCTTATCACCATGGAACTCTTTCGGTCCATAGTACTTGAAATCCTTAAACGAACAACCGCTTATCTTGAGTTTCTTGAACCCATGTCTAATTCCGCCGTTGGCGTTAGATTCATGCACACTTTCCTCGACACGAGACGGATTCGGTCGAGACTTTTCGGATTTCGAGATGGATGAACGGAAGGATTAGCAGTTCGAGAATTTCGAGATTGCCTAGAATGAGATCTATTCATAGATTGTTCCCTCACGACATCTTTTATCATCTTTTGAATTTTGTTCATGTATTTTTCAGGAATTTCTTCCTCTTGCTCATTCTCGGGGCCTTTCCCCTTGTCTTTCATTTCTTTCTCTTTACGAGCATTCTCGTTATTATTGCTTTGTTCAGACATTTCTTTCTTTTTATCTTTTTCAATTAGTCTGAAAATTTTAACAACGTTTCTTTCAAACACACTTTTTATTTATTGCAGATTATATATATATCCAAAAGATATATATATATATATATTTATGTATATATTTTTACAATACATATACATATATATATCGTTCCCACGATATATATATATAGCTGGTTCTATCATTACATAAGAACGTTTCAAACGTTCTTTATTCATACACATAGCACACAAAATTATTTTACACATATAGTCTTCACATCATGTTCCACCATCTTCAGTCCTTCAAGAGCTTCTTCACAACCTTCATTAGTTTGTTGCACTTACGAAGGAGTGCTTCTCCAACTTTCTTCTTTCTCTTCTCTTTATCATCTACCTTCTTCCTCCAGTCATAGGTGCAATGCACGATCCAGATGTTCCTCGTTCGACTGCGGGACTATGTTAGGGTATCCGTACTGCGGAGGTGGGTCACGATAACCCAGTGTTACCATCTCGTAATGGTTCCACGGCTCAGGATACGGAACATAAGTCTGATCAGATGCAAGGTAGAGGTATGTCTTAGCGGCTTGATTTTGCTCGCGAATTTCATCGGCTTATTCTTGAATTGAAGGAATTCTCCCTTGAAATGGCGGGAAGCTTGATGAAGCTTGGTTCCTTAGTTGCTCCAAATATTGAACATACGGATCGACGGAACCGTAGCTTGGATTGGAAGTGAGTGATCCATTCATTTAGCTTGTCATCTCGTTAGAGTTTTCAGGATGCTCTTCTTCCATTTCTTCCTCGGACTCCTCCACAAGGTCCTCATCATTTTCTTCGGGACCTTCTTCCTCATCGGGATCCTTCTCTTCAGTGGGTTCTTCTTCCTCAGGTTCATTTTCATCTTCCTCCATTGGTTGTGCAGTTTCGTTCTCTATTGGGGGCATCTTGAAGCTTTAGTAGGGCATCATTACCCTCATCTTGGGCTTGCGAGACGGCCCTTAAATATTCTTTGGTTGAGAGCTAACATCGTTAAAAGTAGAGCTTCCGGTAAACCATCGGCATGGGTCAGAATGACATTGCATCCAATCGGAGGATGGGCTTCGTGGTTCTTCCTTTATGGGTCGGTTTGAAAGAAAAGTATAGGATGGGTGTGCATTTGGAAAATATCTAGTGGGATAGTTTTGTGGTTCTTGTGATGGTTGATACATCGGCATGGTTGGTGGGTGATAGATGGAGTGTCTCGGTGGCTCAACACTTGGCTTGGGTGGACTATCGGGTACTTCTATCGGATAATGCCTGCTTCCGGGATAGTATAAGGGTTTGGTCAAATCATGTTCCACGTCTTGATTGAAGTATGCCTCATAATATCCATCGCTCATATTATCCTCGGGGTAAAATTCGGTTATACCGGCTTCCTTGGACTTGCGAGTAAAATTCTCCATGAGAGTTTTGAATGACATCTATCAATTTTGGGTGGTTTAGAATGTAGAGAGGGATTGAAAGGTTACCAGCCTAGCTTATCCTTAAAACAATTAATCAAATAATTTCTCATACTTGGATCAAAGCTTGGGTATTGTTTTATGATACCCAATTCGCTACGATCGATGGCTCTGATACCAACCTGTCACACCCCCATATAGGGCCTAGGAGTGCGACCCATAAGTTGGTATCGTGTTTGTAAATAAATCAGAGTTGTGTTAGTTTGCGGAAGTCTTATAAAACTTTAAGGATCAAAAATGTAACTTAGATATATATTCAAAAGACGGAAATTATAAAATACCGGTTTGAGTTTACAAAACGTTATATGTTTATAATTACAAACCACCATGTTAAGTTTATAAAAGAAATCCGAGCCATCGGATTTATATACATAGCACTTCGATGCTCCAAGCGCTAAACTTGTTCACCTGCAAAATGTGATCAAATACGTCAGCAACGAATGCTGGTGAACACGCTGACGCAAAAATATTATCTTTTATTTATTACCCCTCAAGACTACGTCTGCCTCGGCCCGACGTGGCTTAGGGATAACAAAGTCAAATAACACATTATAAATATGAGCCTCTACGCTAGGTCACCTCAGCAAACACCGCAACGTTTGACTTAGTTAAGTACCCGTAAATATACACAACGGTCGTACTCCCTGCAGGAGAGCGTCCTACGACCAAGGGTGCTGCGATCATGCCCATTCATCGCATAGTACCACCTATGTAAGGATCCAGACATACGTATACCACAGCCTGAGGGCTAGGTTTATACCCTTATTCATAACGGTTTTAGAAACACATAGTTCTTTGTAAATTATTTCAAATAACATGTTTGACTCATTTTAAAGTAAGTAAAAGTTTGGGGACGTATTCACCTTGTCTCTTTAGGATCGGCTTCACTCACCGTCCAAGGGTCTTTCCCTTTCTTTATCTCGCACCTATAGTACGAGTATAAATATTTGTTAGTCGGATACACGATCCGGCTTAAGACCTTTAGTCTTATATCTCAATCCTCGATTGAACCTTTAGTTCAATTCTTATTTACTTGAAAACCTTTAGTTTAAAAGTAAATTATAAACCTTTAGTTTATATTGAAAACCCGACGTTTCTTCTTCTCCAAGAAACGTAATCATTTTCTTTTATTATTTAAGAATACTCATTAAATAATATTTTCATAACAAAGAATATTTACATATATACTTACACACATATATACGTATTCAATAATATTCATAATCATACTTTCATTCGTTTCTTTGTTATGTTTTCTTTTCTTTTATCGAGGTATCGAGTATAACCTCGACTTAGGGCTTAAGCCAAATTATATTGAATTCATTATTACGCCTAACCTTAATGGCGTATAGAAACTCTAGGGACACGAGCAGCACTCCAACGCCGCTTTACTTTGCTCGACACGCTAATCGAGGAATGCCAAATCTTCAATACTCGTCGACACGCCTTACGAGATTCATTGCCATTATAACAACACATTTTTTATTGAGTGTGGGTGGAGGGTGGTATAGACTTCGAGGATTGTACTCCAGATTCAAGTCACCTAGAACAGATGACTATAATTGTGAGGTATTTAAAGTTATCATCTAATTTTGTTACTGTCGAAGAGTCATTTTTAGGGTTTTTAAATGTTAATGATACCACTGGGAAAGGATTATTTGAAATTACAGTTGAGGAGTTAAAGTCTCTTGGTTTAGAACACAATAATATGTGTGGTCAAGGTTATGATAATGGAGCAAACATGAAAGGAAAACACCAAGGAGTACAAACAAGGTTTTTAAATGAGAATCCTAGAGCATTCTACACTCCTTGTGGTTGCCATTCTCTTGATCTTACACTATGTGATATGGCTACCAGTTGTACTAAAAGAAAGAGTTTTTTTTTTTTGGAAAGATCCAACGAATGTATACTATCTTTGCGAAATCTAATAATCGGTGGCAAATGTTGAGAGATAATGTTAAATCTTGGAGTCTGAAGCCTTTGTCTCAAACGCGTTGGGAAAGCCGTGCCGATAGTGTCAAAGCTATTAAATTGCAACTTGCCGATGTAGGGGAGGCTTTACTTGAATTAGGAGAAAAAGATGGTGATCCTGCAACTGCATATGAAGCAACTACAATAGCAGAAAATGAATTTGGTTTTGACTTTTTGGTATAAATTGTTATCTGGTATGAAGTATTAAACACAGTGAATATAGTGAGCAAAAGGTTACAATCAAAAGACATGCACCTTGAGATTGCTATTAAAGAAATAAAGAGATTGATTGAAGTCTTCAAGGATTTTAGAGAAAATGGTTTTTCAAAAGCTATTAATGAAGCTAAGAAGATTGCTATTGAAATGGGTATTGACCCGATATTTGCACAAAAACGTGTAATTAAAAGGAAAAAACAAAGTGATGAGAGTTCAAGTAGCTAGCCAAGAAACTTCATTTACTCGTGAAGAGAATTTTAGAGTAAATTATTTTTTATATATTACTGATCAAGCTATTGCTTCTCTTGAGACAAGATTTGATCAATTCAAAACGATGAGAAATTATTTGGTTTTTTGTTTCCACATAACTTGAGGGGAATTGATGATGAAGATCTAAAGTTGTCTTGTAATTATCTTGAAAATGCACTCAAGTTTGAAGGAAGATCGGATATTGATGGCGAGGAACTATATATGGAGTTGAGCTCATTAGACACATTGTATACCATGGAATTTAAAAAGCCCTGTTGAAGTTTTGAAGCATTTGAACGAGACTCAAGAATATTTCCCAAATGCAAGGATTGCGTATCGAATATTATTAACTATTCCAGCCACAGTGGCATCTGCAGAAGGAAGCTTTTCAAAGTTAAAGTTATTAAAATATTACTTACGATCCACAATGTCTCAAGAATGGCTTAATGGGTTGGCGATGATAGCTATCGAGAGCAAAATCTTAGATAATATAAATTTGAGAAAAGGTAATCAAACAATTTGTTGTCAAGAATGCTAGAAGAGCGTCACGAATTATCGGTTAGCCATTAGATATTATTGTATTTGGTTTTATGACGATATTTTTGATACCTTTATTGTTTTAATTTTAATGTCGTTTAAAAAAATTAGCATATGTATTATATTATTCATTCTCGGAGCCGGCCCTGTCATTAGCCTTAATTTCTCCGCAACAAATAGCAACAGAGACGAAGAACTTAGATGCTCTCATTCCGATTAACATTTATGCTCTTGTACTTATATATTTAAAGACCAATTACTAACTCTCACGTCGAATGGTGATCACAGATCCCCTACCTTGTGGTGTGGCTGACGGTGTCTGTTTTACAGGATTGCCGTTACGAATCAAGAAAATTCACAAGAAAGGTCTTATAGTTGAAAAGGCTAGATATCAAATTAGGTGTATCAAGATTCCCTCATCTAGTTATAACATCTAAAGTCAACACTACATGTTTTAAATAACACTATAAAAAAAGACTTGCTCTCACTCACGAACTATTGATTATATTTTGGTAGGGTAACAGAAATTATTGTCACTAAATGACCTTGTAGCCTTAAAGATGGTGATAGCTAGCTTACCAATGATATATCATTATATATATGAAATCGTATAAATTAATTGCTAGCTGCTAACCAATTATATTTTCCTATTTGTGGTGTGGAAGCCTACAAATCAATGAAATTGTTTTTACACATTAAGGTGCTGTTTGTTTTTCAGAGGTAAAATGTCAGAAGACTGCGAAACCACATCTGCCAACATCTGTAGCAGAAGAGGTGGACCAAAACTCTGCAGTCTGAAACAAGAAGATTGTTTGTTTTTTAACATCTGCAGACTGCTAAAATAAGCTGATAATAATAATTTCTCTTTTGTTAGCAAATTAGCAATGGCATGAGTGAAACATACATATTAATTGATGTGGCGCAGCTTGTTGCCCGTTTGCCTGCCACTTTATTGTAATCGTTTTATAGTAAATTATATAAAACTTCGATTATTTATATATTGATCAACAACATTATTAAACAACTTCAATCTGAATCAAAAGAATAACAAATCAATACATAAACTATAAATCAATTAATAAGCATTCAATCCCCATCAGGTACTGTGTTCCGGTAAGTCAACGAAGAAGAAGATGACGTTGACTTCTTCCAATTCAGCACTGGAAGAAACAATTATTATTATTATTATTATTATTATTATTATATGTTTCTATTTGGTCCTTACTGTATGAATACAGTCGGAATGCACCAGAGGAGGTAGAAAGGCGGCGGCAGGGTTGCAGCGGTGGGGCGGCGGCGTTGAAGCAGTGGAGCGACGGGGTTGCAGCGGTGGGGGAGTAGGGCGGCAGTGGAGCGACGGGGTTCAGTGGGGGAGTTGGGCGGCAGTGGAGAGAGGAGGGGATTAAGGTTTGGGAGTTCTGATGGAATAAGAAGAATGATGGAAAGAAATTGGGTTAGAAGAGGTGAGAAGTAGCAATACCAACACTTCTGGGAGAAGAGGGCGCGCAGACGTTTTTTAATGAAACGTCTTCGAAAAAACAAACACACTGCAGAACCCAACGTCTGCGCGCCCTCTTCTCAATGCAGACAAAAGAGGTGGAGAAGTGCTTCTGAGGAAAAACAAACAACACCTAAGTGTACACAGAACCAATTTGATGGGAAGAAACAGATTTTCAGTAAAATCACAACATTTCTTTTCAGCCATTCATATACATACATCAAAAGAAAAATAAAAACAAAAACATAAAAACCAGGGTGTATTAAAAACTTATTTTCACAGGGAATTTATGAATGCAATCCATCCATGGGTTACTATCCGACGGCTTCACCTCTTTAACGGCTTCCCAAACGGCGCTGTTACATTTAAAGCCGCTACCGAAAGCAATCTGCCACACGCGGTTTCCTTTCTTCATCCGCCCTTTGGCCTCCGTGTAAGCCAGCTCATACCATATCGAGCTCGATGACGTGTTCCCGAACCTGTACAACGTCATCCTCGACGGCTCCACGTGCTTCTCCGACAGCTGCAAGTTCTTCTCCAGCTCGTCGATAACCGCCCGACCGCCAGCATGAATACAAAAATGATCGAATGCTAGCTTGAAATCCGGTATGTATGGTTTCATTTTGGAGTCCATTATTCGTCTAGCGATTAAGCTCGCGAAGAACAAAACCTGCTCGCTGATCGGAAGCACGAGCGGGCCTAAAGTCGTGATGTTGGATTTTAACGCGTTGCCCGCGATCGCCATCAGGTCTTTTGATAGTGAAACTCCGACCTTTCCGGAGTCGTCTTGCTCCTGGTAGACGCAGTTGAAAGCGGTGTCGTTTGATCCGCAGTGGGTGCGGAGGGTGTGAAGGAGCTTGTATTTCGCTCGGCGTTTATCAGAGGATTTGTTGGACAATAATACGGCGGCTCCGCCTACTCGGAATAAACAGTTGGGGATCAGCATTGACTTCTTGTTCCCGAAGTACCAGTTTTGAGTTATGTTTTCCATGCTGACGACGACCGCGTACGTTTTACGGTGGACTTGAAGCATATCTTTCGCTAGATCAACAGCAATCACGCCCGCGCTGCAGCCCATGCCGCCGAGGTTGAACGATTTGATATTCCCGCGGAGTTTGTATTTATTGACTATCATGGCGGATAAGGAAGGTGTTGGATTAAAAAGGCTACAGTTTACTACCAATATTCCGATATCTTTCGGATTAATGTTGGTGGACTTGAAAAGATTGTCAAGAGCTCCAAACATTACGTCCTCGGCTTCTTTTCTCGCGGCCTCCATTGATGGAGCGGGCGGGATGTTGTGTAGCGCCTCGGGGAGGTAAGTCTCCTCTCCGAGACCGGCCCTTTCTAGAATCTTACGTTGAAACTCGAGTGCCGACTCGTTGAAACCGCCGTGGAGCCTCGAGCGTTCCATAAACACGTCGAATTTGACCTTTAGGTGGTCTGGTGGGCGGTAGCAGGAGTAGTCAACGAGGTAAACGGGTCTGGGTCGGGTCATGAGGTAAGTCATGGACCCAAACAAGGCGGCGCCGGATAGCGCGATGACGGTTATGAGGTTGTATTGGAGGAGGTTAAAAAGTTTAATAATATCATCAAAGTTTAGTTGGGATAGATGAACCGCGGTGACTGCCACTATTGGTAGGAGTATGAGGGTGAGGAGATGTGACATGAGGTAATGATACCCTAGTTTAACGTATTTTAGTTTAACGCTATTCAGGAAGTTAGGGAGCGGGCGCGGTGGTGGTTGGATTTCGACGGTGGCGCCGCCACTAGCGGAGGCAGAGTTATGGTGGGATGAGTTGGACATTGGTGGTTGAAGCTAGGATGAGATTTTGAACTTTTACTTGAAGAATAATATGATTTGTATGAGGGTGAGTAAGAGGGGAAATGGTATATATAGAGTAAGGAATGGTAGACAGGTAGATACAACGTTGTGAAATAAAAGTCTATACAACCATCAACTGCCAAGGGCCACGTGTCACAAAATTAAATGATTTCTTCAATAATTAGAGAAATATTTTTAATTGTTACTTGTATCATTACACAAGGTTAAATGCATTAAATACGTACTATCAAATAACTTAAATCATTTGTGAGTAATAAATTATTTGAAACTTGCTTTCAACTCACCTACCAAAGCTTGTTAGATTCTAAGAAAATAAAAACTACGGTTAACTAGCTAGGGCTATTCCAATTTAATCAAACGCCATTTACCTTTTGGTCCAATTAAAAGAGTGATGATCAAATTAAGTTTCGGATCTTTATAGTTTCATATTCTAAACCTAAATTAATGAGGTGCAAAGTTTTCTCTTAATGATGTTTCTAAGTGAACTAGACTTGGAATGTTAAAATTAGAATAGATTACTGAAATCTCGTCTCAGGATAACTCACTCAGTTATCTGAAATAGTTTCAGGCGCAAACATTGTTAAAAAAGAAATTCAAATTTACAAACCTATCTAATAGTGGCCCACTTGGTACATGATTGGAATCGTCCAGGGCTCCATATAATTAGTTGGTTCTCTTTTGTTTCGGTTTGTCTCATTAGGTAAATTTTGAAGAAACTGAACAAGGTTGTATCTTAACCTTAAATACTACTTGTTCAATGAACACATAGAAGGGATTTAGGTGTCGGAGGTTTCAAATTCATAAACGGCTAGACTAGGACTTGACTCATGTAAAAAAAATACACACTAACCTTTTAATCAGGCTAATTTAATGCTCATAAGTCATGAATCTTCACTACTCACGTACCCTACACAGCCCTAATCAATTCAAACCTTAGAGCCCTTGCCCCCTCACTATTCATTCTAGACACAGTTATGACTTTTTAACAAAGTTTTGATACTCTTTTATTATTATAAATCAAAATATATCATTTAATAATAAAAAAATTATTCTCGAAAACTACATTGAAAATTTAGAGCGTTACACTAAACGTCTTTGGAAATATATTTTTAGTCATTATAACAATTCTTAGACTAATTGTCAACAAATTTGGAAAGTAAAGATATGAATTTAGAAAACGTTTGTTGTTGTGCTCTAGGAAGCAATGAAACGCGAAACAGAGTGGAGTCCCCATCCCGGGGACGACGTGGGGACACGTTTCCCGGCCGCTTCAGAAAATGGGGACGGGATGTATAAGTTTCCGGGCTTGGGTACGGCGTCGTAGAAGTTTCATAAACATTTCCTTGAAATTTTATGGCTTTTTGATTGATTTTTCAAATTTCTAAAATAGGTTTATAAATTAATTATAATAGGAGACATTTGAGTTTAGTTTGACGGCAGGAAAAAAAACAAACAAAATGTCCATATTATATGATATATCTTCTCATACTCCATAATCTCAAAATCATGAGTAGATCTCCATACTAACATACTCCATATTCCATAATCTTCTCAATTCTCATAATCTCATTATCATTATTCAATAATTCATCAATCATCACTTCATCATAATCAATTTATTATGACTTTGTTCAATATATTTGTATTTTTTTTTATATTTTTTTGGGTCGTACCCGTATCTTGGATTTTTTATTTTTGTCGTTTCTCGTACCCGAAACATCCCCGTTTCCTGGTCTCGTACCCGTTCCTGTGCTACTTAGGTTGTGCTGCACAAATAAGCTTGAAAAAAAAACATGACGGTTCGAATTAACTCGGTTATAGGTGTTAGAACAGGTTTAGGTACTCAACATGAGTTTTGGTCGATACGAGTTTTGAGTAAAATGATAATGTGACACCCGGTAAATTCCCAATCCCTTAAACTAAGTAATCAACCTAATAATTAGGTGATTGTAAATATTAAGCGCGTGCATTTGTTATGTGCGCCCTGCGCGAGCGCGCCATGTTAGTCAGCGCGTGCATTTGTTATGTGCGCCCTGCGCGAGCGCGCCATGTTAGTCAGCGCGTGCATTTGTTATGTGCGCCCTGCGCGAGCGCACCATGTTAAGAACCAGCGTGAGCATATGTTATATGCGCCATGCGTGAAAGTTTTGGCTTTATGTTTTCATGTAACTTAAACGTTGTTGTCTATGGGTTGACCATCCCGCATAATGCTAAGGCGGGTGCATCCTAAATCGTTTATGCGCGTGCGGAAGGGAACTAACCTCCCCGCATGGCGGGAACATTGAGAGCTAGTTTGTCTGAAGCTCCAAGATGGAATTGACTTCAACATGACTGATCACTATGTTGAAATACCAAGACCACCTGGAGAATCTACAAATGAAACTCAATATCCCCAACTGCGAGAAGGTTACGCACCTACCCGCAGCAAAGAAATGTCCTACACGCAGAAAGCTATGCGCACAAAGTGATGCGCACAGAACACTTAGTCTATTCTCCAGACATAAGGAGATTACTCCCGCCCAAAAGGAAACAGTAGCGTGTTTCAGGATTTTCCACTTTTTACTGTACACTGACAAAAGTACCTGAAAAAAAAGCACACTGTAACATGAAAAGTCAACTGTCAGCCACCCTATTTCTCACCAACCCCAGACCTGCATGTCCTGTCCAAATCAAATCAAGATCTTTTGTTCACATCCTCCACTTTTAAGTAAACAATAAACAATAATAATTTCCATACTTTATCATCATTACCCCTAGATATGAAAAGATTTCAATCCCCTAAAGCAAGGGATTGTGTTCCCTTGAGTTTGCCTATAAATATGTAACCTAAGTTATCACTCAAAACACACTCCAAAGAACTGCAAACTTGCACTAATCATCTCCCGAGCATCCGTTATTTTCGATTCCGTTCCAGTTACTAGGTAAGCCGAGGTTATAACCTGAGATCTACTTTCCAACCCTTATATTCTCCTATTTCTTGATCTTAATATATATACTTCTTGTTATTTAATCGTATTCTAGACCTTCGATTCCGGGGCCAACACCAAGAAAACCCGAATCTCGATTAATCCCTTAACAAGAACCTCAGGTGAGTCTCACAGCCCCTATTTTCACTGTTTTCACTATTTTTAAACTGTTTTCGGGGCGAGGGACACGTACTTAAATAATGTTTTATCATGGTATACTTACAAGCTATGCAAGCGATTATGTGTTTAAGTTATGTTTCATGATGAGTAATGCAAACGGTTATCTAAGGTTTTCGATGTATGTGCGCTAGAACTCGAGTAAGTGATCACTTTACCATTGGAACTCTAAGGGTAGGGACTGCTGGTTTGATCCACCCACTCGTAGGGGTCGCACCTCTTTGCATGGACGAGTGCCTAGTAATGGTCATGGGGCAGTACTATGGGATTGAACCCGCTCGTAGGGGTCGCGCCTCTTTGCATGGACGAGCGCCTTGTTTTCCGGCACAACGTCCGCGCGTAACCCGCGGGACGGAATTATTATTTTAGCTCGTAGTGGCAGCGCCACTTTGCATGGACGAGCACATGTTCCTGAAACGTTCGCGCGTAACCCGCGGGACGGTATTACTTATTTTAGCTCGTAGTGGCAGCGCCACTTTGCATAGACGAGCACAGTTCCCAGAAATGTTCGCGCGTAACCCGCGGAACGATTTTATCAGAATATGTTGATATAACTATGTTTTACCAAGCATGTGTTTTAATAATGCTACCAGAATTATGTTTCAGAATGAATTGTATCAAGATTATGATGCAATACGATTTATCAAGTTACAAAGACTTGTGAACTCACTCAGTTTATACTGATTCAAATGTTTTTACGTGTCTTTCAGGAGATAACTAGGTAGCGCATGGAGTCACACTTAGAGCACCTCACGCTGAACTTCTAAACTAGCTTTTTGGAAGATTTTAGTTCTATCCCTTCGATGCGCGTGGTTGTTCCCGCCGCGCATGGGGATATGGCGTGGAAATCTTCAACAATTTTTATACTTGGATGTTTTTATGTAATTTTTAAACAATGTAATGTAGTTGTATTAAACTTTTCATGCGAAATGAAAATCTTACTTTGAATGTTTGCAATGGCCCGTGCTTAAGTATCAATCCCCACTCGTGCGCGCCCGGCTGTTTCCGCCGCTCAGGGCCGGGTGTGATAGATTGGTATCAGAGCACTGGTTATAGCGAACTAGGAAAAGAAGTTTTAACCTAGACTATAACCGTTGGGGAATCGCATGAAATATTTTTCAAAGAATATTTTCAAAAGAAACTACACACACACTTAGGAACACGGGTCACACTGTCTAGTAAATAATGATAACATTATGTGCTCAGAGTACATGCGCTAAGTTTAATATATTTTCATTCTCTTTTAAAGCGAGAATGCCTCAACTAAAGCCAAAGGAATTACCATGACACCCGAGGAACTCGCGGAAATAATCGCGCAGGCGATTGCGACACATGAGGCCAGCAAGGCCGAATCAAGTCAGGGTCGTCAGAATGAGACCCCAGAACCCGAATCAGGAGCCTTGGACAAAGGATGCTCCTATAAGACATTCATGGCCTGTAAGCCTTGGCCATTCAAGGGAACCGAAGGGGCCATTGGGCTCTACAACTGGATTGACAAGATGGAGACAGTTCTCTCCATTAGCGGATGTAGTGAGAACCAGAAGGTCCTTTACGCGACCTGCATGTTCCAAGAGGCAGCTTCGTCTTGGTGGAAGCTTCAAACGAAAACATTGGGGCGAGAAGTTGCTCTCCACAAGACCTGGGAGGAACTGAAGGAAATGATGATGAGAAAGTTCTGCTCTCGCGCAGAAATCCAGAGTCTACAACAGGAATTCTGGAACCACACCATGGTAGGAACGGATATCGACGCCTACAACAACCGGTTCAACGAACTTTGCCAGTTGGTGCCAGACATGGCAAACACGGAGGAAAAGAAGATCGAGAGGTATATTTTTGGGTTACCTCCTGTTGTTAGGGTTCCGCTCAACGCCGCAGCGCCTCCAACCTTTGATGAGGCGGTAGCGCGGGCCATCACCCTTACAAGGGATACGATCCGTGCGGGTATGTTGACTACGCGCGGAATCGAGCAGCGAACCTCTGATCCCAAGAGGAAATGGAACTCTCACCACCGAGGGTCCGACTCCAAGCAGCCACCGTTCAAGAAGCAGGAAAGCGCAAGGGTTTACGCGATTCAGGCCGCGGAGCCACCACGAAAAGGATACAGCGGGCCTCGCCCATGGTGCAACAAATGCAAGTATCACCACGAGGGTGAATGCGCAAGAATCGAATGTGCCAAATGTGGCAGACCAGGGCACAAGACGATGAATTGCCGTATCAGAGAAGCTGGAGCAAGCGACAACTGCTACGCATGCGGGAAGCCAGGGCATTTTAGTCGGGATTGCCCGCAAAAGGGGAACCAAGCTCGCGGGAGAGCTTTTGTGATCGGCGCAGGCGAAGCTAAAGAAGAGCCGAATGTGGTAACCGGTACGTTTTTGCTTAACGGACATTTTGCATCTGTCTTATTTGATACTGGCGCTGACCTAAGTTTTATATCCGCTGAGTTTAAAGACTCCTAGGCCTAGCAACCAGTAGGCTAGACACGCCTTATACTATAGAACTAGCCAATGGTAGGCAGTTATGCGCAAACGAAAGAACTGAGCAATGTGTAATAGTCATGGGAGGTCACGGGTTCAATATTAACTTGTTGCCAATAGACTTGGGAAGTTTTGACATTGTGGTAGGTATGGATTGGTTAGTCGAGAACCGCGCGGAAGTTATTTGCCATGAGAAGCAGGTTCGGATCCCACTGTTGAACGGAGAAACCTTGGTAATTCAAGGGGAAAGAAGGGGAGTTGCGACGAAACTGATTTCGTGCCTAAAGGCGCGAAAGTGCCTAAGGAAAGGGTGCTGCGCCTTCCTGGCGCATGTCGTAGAGAAGAAAGGAGATGAGCGAAGAATTGAAGACTTACCAGTAGTGCGCG
>NW_027501526.1:0-62475 GCF_021521415.1 Bidens hawaiensis | reverse complement strand
AACGGCCTGAAAACAACAAAACGCGGATCTCGAACCATAACATAAGAGCCTAAGGCTCTGATACCACTTGTAAGTCCCCTCGGGTGCGACGTTGATCGATACGAGATCCGCACGATGTCTAGGAGTGTGGAATCCTCCTAGACTCGTTTATGATGTTATAGACGAAGAACACGATTACACATAAACAAACACACGAATGGGATAAACGAATCTGCAGATCCTTTATATAATAACCAAACCACGTTACATACCGAAAAAAAACAAAAAAAAACACCGCCGACCCGAGGTGAGCTCTACCTCGGGTCTGCCCACACGACACTCTCTAGTTGTTTCTCTCTAAACAATGACAACTACACAAAACACTCTCACTTTGTTGGATACCAAACCCTAAACAAGACACACATATATATAGATAACCAACTTCGCGGGCTTGGGCTTGGGCCTGTAGGCGAAGTTCTAACTTCGCCTATGGTGAAGTTGTTCTAAATTCGCCTATGGTGAAGTTGTTCTAATTTCACCACTTCGTCTCCGCTGGTCAGAATTGCATAGCGACGGTCACAAAATGCACCAACACATATGACACTTTTAGGATCATGTTTTAATCTTTATTCTAGTATTTTTAATCAGAGCTTGTATATGTTGAAAGTTTTCTAAAAGTGTTTATATAATTATATAAATATATCTATAGCGTTGGGACTTATATTTTAGACCGACACATCGAATTAATTAGTTGGTGAAAAATATATTATTTGGTCTCAACCAAGGGTGGATGGCCTGAAGACCAAGTCATGCTAGACTAGTATAAATAGATGATTTTATTCATTTGTCTAGTATGAGTGGGTGCATTGTTTATTGAGTGAGATCTAGGGTTTTATCCCTTTGAGAGAGTCTCCGCCTCAAGGATGAGCTCTCCTGGTGGCGGCTGATATATTTCTTAATCGAATGTATGTATGAGTGTTTCATCTTAATGAGAATCATTCGGCCAATATATCATACTACCGTTTCTATCTTTTGTGTTTTGATTACAATTGTTCATCCTACTATTGATTGTTAATCAAATCAGGCTCTCTCTCTCCAATACACCTCATCCGTACAAACATCTTTCAAGAATGAATCTGAGTGAGATTCAATCCTAATCTCCGGAACCGAGCGCCACACCGTTAATCACGTTTATTTTCACGCATCCGCACTGGGGCTCGGTTCTCTCAGTTGGTATCAGAGCGAGGCTACCGAATCATTCAGACTAACCGCTGAACCGATTCATTACGCTCTTGAATCCACCATGGACGTTAAACGATGAAATTCGTTGAAATTATTTTTGGGGGTTTTGAAATTATCTGATGATTCGGAGAAAACTTTATGGATTGATGTTTGGGTTGATGACTCATTTGGAGATCCAACATCAATTTCATGTTTATTTGGTCAGAATGGTCCAGATATGATGTAACAGTGTTATTTGGCTCATTTTGGGGCAAATCTGTTCATTTGATGATTTCCAGATCTGAAAAGGTTGATTGATTATATGAAGATAGGTTTCTTTGATTTCGAGACGACGTGGATATTGCTACATCGATTCTTTTTAGACTGCGAAACCAGTTTTTCGATCTGAAAGAATTAGGGTTTTGTTTGCTCGATATTGATTTTGATAAGTGTGCTGCACAAACAGGATATGGTATGTTGGAAAACGTTGCCGTTGGTACAAACTGGTATGAAGAAGGTACAAGTCAAGAATGAATAGGTACTAAAGGCAATATTATCATTGTTTGTTGTAGCAAATGCAAAGTGAATATTCAAGCAGGTTCTACAAGGGCAAATCAGTGATTGTTGATGCAGAAATGAATTTTTGATGTACCAGGCATACAATGAACATATAAGATTGATCTCGAGAAATTATAATGGTTAAGTGTTGCTTCGGGCACATATTGTGTTTTTCCCAAGCACAATTTTTGGTTCGAGCACACTTTATCTCTGGCACATCTCATCTCGGGCACATCAAGTTCAAGTGTCGAGTAACCCCTTGCATATCTTTGGTCTTCTGAAGAAAACTATATTCAAGTCCCAAGCACACTTTGTGCTAGGAAAGTGCTTCCGATCACACTTTGTGCTAGTGAAAAAAATGAAAATCACAAGTGTTTTACTTTACGGGCACACTTTGTGCTAGGAAAGTGCTTCCGAGCACACTTTGTGCTAAAAAAATGAAAAAAAAAATGAAAAATCACAAGTATTTTGCTTTCCGGGCACACTTTGTGCTAGGAAAGTGCTTCCGAGCACACTTTGTGCTAGGAAAGTGCTCCCAAGCACACTTTGTGCTAGTAAACAAAGTTTGTTCTCGGAAACAGAGTTTGTGAAACATTTCAAAGTTTTGAAGAAACTTTTGAGGTTTTTAGTGCAGTTGACCATTTGACCAAGCTGTTCTGTACGGAAGATATATACTCAGGGGTATTTTGGTAATTTTTCTTCAATCATTAACAAGCTTATGGAATTCAAACCTCATCCAATTTCACGACTTCATCAAAAGGTTTACAAGAACAAGTGTTGACCAAGCTTAAGGATTTAATCACTTTTAGTGTCAACCAACATATAAATATTTTTATTTTCAGATTTTTACAGTCTTGATAAGGATGGTCAAGATTGCTTCACCCGCACTTGATTTGAAGATACATTTATTAAAGACAATTGCAACGAACTTGGGGGAGTAAAAATATTTGAATTTCATTGCAAATGGTTAGCTTCAAATCAGGTAAAAGACTCAAGTTAAGAATTGAAGATTATTTGATGATCAAATTGAGTTTATTTCTGTTTATGGTAACCTTGTTACTTGAGGTTGATCTTTGAAGTTCAAAGCCTCGTTCATATGCCCATACAACTATATCCAAAAGTGGAATAAGAGTGATAATTCGAAATGAACAATGGGAGAAGCTTAACGTTAGGGGGAGAATTTCAATGAAAGACAACGAGTTAGGAGGTGATCATGGAAGAAATTCGATGGCATCGGTCTAAGGGGGAGATTGTTGGAACTTATATTTTATACCGACACATCGAATTAATTTGGGGGTTAAAAATATATTATTTGGTCTCAACCAAGGGTGGATGGCTTGACGACCAAGTTATGCTAGACTAGTATAAATAGATGATTTTATTCATCTGTCTAGTATGAGTGAGTGCATTGTGTATTGAGTGAGATCTAGGGTTTTATCCCTTTGAGAGAGTCTCCGCCTCAAGGATGAGCTCTCCTGGTGGCGGCTGATATATTTCTTAATCGAATGTATGTATGAATGTATGTATGAGTACTTCATCTTAATGAGAATTATTCGGCTAATATTTCATACTACTGTTTCTATATTTTGTGTTTTGATTACAATTGTTCATCCTATTGTTGATTGTTAATCAAATCAGGCTCTCTCCCAATACACCTCATCCGTCCAAACATCTTTCAACAGTGAATCTGAGTGAGATTCGATCCTAAGCTCCGGAACCGAGCTCCACACCGTTAATACCGATTATTTTCACGCTTCCGCATCGGGGCTCGGTTCTCTCATATATTTACTATTCTAAAAATGTACGCTATTTATTATAACTTCTATATGTATTTCTAATCAGCATACATGCTAATTTAAGCCTATAAAAGAACCGAACATTAACGAACAGTTCGGCTGGAAGTTCATCTTCGTTTATTTAAAAAACGAACAAACATGAACAAGCATTTTGTTTGTTCATTTATGTTCGTGAGCATCCGTTTATGTTCGTTCATTTAAGTTTTATAATCATCTAAGTAGTTATATATATATATATATATATATATATATTGTCAAGTTATTCTACAAAGGGTAACAAAAATGAGAAGTTTGAGAAGCCATAAATAATTGACATGTGTCAAGTGGATACCAAAAGAAAAACAGTATAGAGGTAATTGTACACATTTTCTCTCTCCACATGCAGAGCACATGTTAATACCCCCATCATTTTAGAACGTCTATAAATTTTTCGTATGATATTTAAAAAAAAATCTTCTTAATAATAAGCGTTTTTATCTTTAATATGAGTATGATTTTTGTTATACTAAATTTAAAACAAAAATTATGTCATTGTGTCTTTTTTCACACCATTGTGTCATTTCGCTTATCATTGTGTGGTTTTTTGTCATTGTGTCTTTCAACTCATCATTATGTCTTTTTAAATACTAATAACACCATTGTGAAATAATAATATGTAAAAATAATGATTAAATAATAACAAATTATCAAATACATAAAACACAATGATTAATACATGTTACACAATAACTTGAAACGTAATACACAATGGTGAATACGTATAACACAATGACCTAAAACGTAAGACACAATGGTGAATACGTATAACACAATGACCTACAACGTAAGACACAATGGTGAATGTATATAACACAATGACTTGAAACGTAAAACACAATGGTGAATACGTATAACACAATGACCTAAAACATAGGACACAATATTGAATACGTATAACACAATGACCTAAAATCTAAGACATAATGGTGAATATATATAGCACAATGACTTGAAATGTAAAACACAATAGAAACAACATAGTACACAAAAGAAAGATCTATAATACAATTCATATGAAAACTCAACTTTAAGACACAATGAACAACAAAAAAACACATTTAAAAAAACTCATTTATTTTTATTTTTATATAAAAATATGATACTCATATTAAAGATTAAAAAACGCTTATTATTAAGGTGATTTTTTTTTAAATAAGAATAATGTCGTATGAAAAAGTTATGGACATTTAAAATGATGGGGAATTGACATGTGCCTTGCATGTGGAGAAAGAAAGTCAACAAAGATGGGTTATTACCTTCATGCATTTTCCATCAATTTTTGTTTATTAAATTAATCTTAGTCATTCAAATCTAAGATCACTGGACTGGATTGCTTCTCACCCTTCTAATTTTTGTTGTCTTTTGTATTGTAACTTTACTCTATATCCTATATATATACTAGTTTTTATCCCCGTATTACGGGGGCTGTTTTACATTACTCGTTTTTAATATTTATATACTTTTTTGGGTTTCATTTTATTTATTGTAATGAAAATTTTAATATACTTAGAGTTTGATGATAAAAAGGTTTCACAAATAACTAAGATGTTATAACCCGGTTTATAAGTTATCTGGATTTGGTAAGACCCACGACCCGCTTATTTTTTTTTACTATAAAATTGTTTCTTAGTTATAAATAATATTTTAAAAAATTATATAATACGTTTAAGTATATCCTACTTTATAGGATTTTCACATCAATAATTTGGCGAGAATAATTTTAATTTAATGAGATGTTATAACCCATTTAAAGAACATCTGGGTTTGGTAAGACCCATACCCGTTAATTCGGGTCAAATGCATGAGAAGCCTTCATTTAAAAATCAAGCAAATCTGATGACTCCAAAAAAAGGGGGGGAGCGAACACATTGCGACACGCGGGATTTTTATGTTTTCGTTTATATATATATTATATTTTATATTATATATATATATACTAGTCCGAAACCCGCGCGATGCTGCGGTGCCAACATGATACTCGATTTTAGTTTATCAATTCTCTAAGATATTTTTGTGGTCTATCTACGATGCAATTAGAGGTGCACAAATCGGGTTTTTCAAATATCCGGATCGGGTATGAGATCGGGTTCAGGTATGACCGGGTATTGGGAATCGGGTATTGGCAAAACCCGGGTCAGGTTCGGGTCCGGGTATTGTCTCTAAACCATACCCTATGTATCGGGTTCGGGTCGGGTATAGAACCGGGTATCCTAAAACCGGGTATTTGAATACCCTATTTCCGGGTAATGAAAAAACCCTATTTTCGGGTTTTTTTTGGCTTTTTTTCGGGTATTTTATATATATATATATATATATATATATATATATATATATATATATATATATATATATATTGGATTTTTTTTAGGGGTTGCACCTTTTAGGATTATTTTTCCGGGTATTTTTCGGGTAATATCGGGTATAGAGCAGGTATTTGAAAAACCCGTTCTGGGTATTTGTAAAACCCGGTTCGGGTATGAAACCTGTTCGGGTTTTCGGGTATTACCGGGTACAAATCGAGTTCGGTTCCGGGTACGGGTTTTGGTATTGAAATGCATACCCTATCCTTACTATACGGGTAGGGTCAGGAACGGGTTCGGGTATTAAAAACCCGGGTATAAAAATAGTCAATTCCGAGTACTTTTATCAGGTCCGGTTCTATGTTCGGATGTTTTTTGCACCTCTATATGCAATCACATTAACATTTTTTTTCTCTGCAATCTAAACAAAAACATTATTCTAATGTCATAACGATGAAGATGAAAACATTATTTTAAAATCACAATGACAAGGTGCAAATTTGATGTAAGATTGTGTCGAGACTTCTGCTCACCAACATGTAACACATACCGCTATTTTTTTACTAATGATATATCTAATATGGGAACATAGCTCTTTAAATTACAAAAAAATGTACTTTCAGTATAAAACATAACATATAACTATTAAAAATATGATCTAATAACAACTTTTGATCAAACATAAGAAATTTTTAAATCTATTTGAGACAACAAACAATTATGTCAATAATCAAAATACAACTTTTGACTGAATCACTCATCTTTAGCTTAGATAATTCCAATCTTGTTAGCAACCTCCAACGCATCATAACTTGACAACGTAATGCCACAGCAGGTTGGGAAACATAAACCTACCTGATTATGTTATGTTTGGTTACTGCTTGATTATCAGTTGCAACTTCTACTGGCATATCATGTTCCAAAAGTGCTGTTGTCGTTAAAAAAAATAGTTAGGAAACTTGGGGCATTGTACAAAGTACCAGTTGCAGTCTACATGTATGTCTTTTATGCATATCAAGCTTGTACACTGGTTTTTGAATAGTAGTTAAATATGTTAACATTGGACATAAATCTGTTATAGAAGTTAAAATTGAAAATCAAAGTCTGTATAGTAGATCTTGGCCGAAAATAGACGTTTAAAGTAAGCAGAGTGTAGGTTTACTTTATGGCTAACCAGTTAACATGGTCAATAGTGTCCTGAAATTTTCTTGTTGAATTCCATAAAGACCCTTATCGAATGGTACTATTCACCTGTGTTGAATAGCTGATGGTTTCTAAAAGCTGCATCAAAATCAAACCATAAGTTGAAATGATGCAACACATCTAACACTTAATATTTAGTATTTTTTTAGACATACCATATGCACAATATGTTAGCAACTCTAACAATTAGTTCACTATGTGAAATCGACTAAAAGGAATATGTGGTCAAACATGTCAAAAAAAAGTTTTTGTTACGTTAAGTCGGTTCGGTTTTTGTTTTGGTTTCAACCTTTTTGGTTTGGTGTCAGTTTCGTTTCAGTAAACAAACACGAACACGACAAACCTAAAAGTGTTATATTTTGTGTTCAAGACTGTAAATTAAGAAAACATGCATGTTCGTCTTCGTTCATGTTTGCTCATGTTCGTTCCTATATTGCCCTTTGTTGCTAAATCCGTTAGCAAGTATTGTGTGTTTTTATTTAATTACTCATGGATTAAAATCTGACACGATCCGCAAGCGACAGCAAATTTAACCCAAATTTACATGACCCGTTAGCCAAATCTATGCTTTGTTGTGGATATTGTTGCTGACCCATTTAAAGGGAATAAATGAAAAACTAAATCATGCCTATAATTCTGAGCTTAGGTTGTTTCGATCTTGGCTCATTAGTAAATTTTCAAGCTTGAGCCATTAAGACTTGCGAGCAAGCTCGTACTCGCCAAGTTAAAATGAAACCCGAGCTCGTTTATTAAACATGCTTACTTTTAGGCTCGAGCTTATTTAATAATGAAACTTATATATGCATTTAAAAGTTCAGATTAAAAATTAGTACCTAACATGGAGGCCACCATTGAAGAAATCCACGTGTCTATAGATTATTAATCACATCTCCCTCATGTTTTGCAGCAATTTCTTCAGCCTTAGAAGTTTAAATACAGTTATGAGTGTCCCCGCACACCGTTATGATAACCTTGTATTTCAACCAATTAACAGAAACACAAACAACTAATACTAATTCACATACATTAAAAAGAATGTAGAACCTTAATATAGAACTATAATTATACACAACCAATCATTAGAGCCTTTTGTATTCGTTGAACTCGTTTTGAGCTTATTTTGTATTTGGTTAAATGACTGAACTTTTATTGATTATGTTTTTTAAACTGAGCCAACCCAAGCCGAGCCAGCTTAGTTCATAACCGAGCCAAGCTCAAGTGAAATTTTCAACTTTGTTTTAACATGGAGCCAAGCCAATACAGCTCGGTTTAAAACGAGCCGAGCTCGTGGTTTCCTTGGCTCAGCTCGAATTGACTCGTGAACAACCTTATTTGAGATAAGTAAATGAATCGATGGTTCCACCTGTAATATCGCATGATTATACATATGTATCATAAACGAAAATTTCATCCAATTAATTTTTCTTGAATTTGTGTTTGCTATTGTTAGCTTTCAACAGACATGATAATTACAATAAAATATTTTTTAATCTCTTAATCACTTTTAACTCTAATAGTAATAATAAAAAAATATAATGAATTTCAATTTAAACCTTTCCTAAATAACTTGGATCCAAAGCACAAAAGACACGATCTCAACCCCTAAACAACGATTCTAGCCTTGCTCTGCAATGAATTAGTGATTGCAATAAGCCCCCGATACTAAAATTCCCAAAATAATGAACAAAAAAACTATAACACCAAGAATTAGTTTTGAAGACTTACATTGATGCTACAAGTCCAAAATCAATCCTTAATTTTTTGACATAGCCTTTAACTAACAAGAACAGTATTGGGTTGGTAGATGAAGCTATTATTTCATAATGAGAGTCCGATATACGTGATGAATTTATATGAAAAAAAATATAGAAGTTTAAGTTTCAAAATCAAAATTATTCTAGGGTTAATAAAAATAATCAAATTAGACTTGAATCGAACCTAGAACCAACCAAAGCCACTAAAAACACCACCTGAGGCGCGCGTGAAACCAAAGCGTAGGAGTGATTCTGCCCTTTTAAGTTTTCCAATTCCCAACTCCAGATACAAAAATAGATTATGAGATCAAGAAGAAAGGGAACCATGTACCTAAGAAGTAATGAAGTGAAGACTTCCCAAATCGAACTCAGTATAAAATACCAACATGGAAATCAAAACCATACCTGTGAGTGTAGAACCAAATAAAAAAGAGCATATCATGAATTGGGTGAGTGATTCTAGATTTGAATTGGTGTTAAGATAATATGGATTTATGGCTTGGAGTTGGAGATAGGAAGGAGGCGGTGAGTACGAGAGTCCAGATCTGGATTTCAATTTTGAAAGCCTCATACATTACCCGCGTCATCTTAAATTGAGGAGATTTACATAGGGTTATTAGATTTTATGCATAGCCATTTGTACATTATGTTTAACTCATAGTACAGCTCTTAAATTTCAACATTTTCATTTTCTCTCTCTTATCTATATTATATATAGTAATAGATACATACATATATATATATATATATGGTAGGGTTAATATAAAAAATAATAGTTTTGTGAGAAGCATAAGAATAGGCGTTCACCCTTGGATCTAAGATCAAGTGGTTGAGATTGGTAATAGATACATATATATATATATATATATGGTAGGGTTAATATAAAAAATAATAGTTTTGTGAGAAGCATAAGAATAGACGTTCACCTTTGGATCTAAGATCAAGTGGTTGAGATTGGTAGTTTTTAAAAGTTTTATAGTTTCCTATTTGGGTGGTGTACTTTATTTTGAAGTCTTCTCAAACTTCTCACAAAACAATTGGTTTTTTATTTGAACCCTATTATAATATATGTATATATATATATATATATATGATATATAT
This sequence comes from Bidens hawaiensis, assembly GCF_021521415.1. NCBI lineage: Eukaryota > Viridiplantae > Streptophyta > Magnoliopsida > Asterales > Asteraceae > Bidens > Bidens hawaiensis. Next base: position 52,524 of record NW_027501526.1, on the reverse strand, counting down.
ATATATATATATGGGTGAGTTATAGTAAAAAGAAATAATTTCTAGGAAGAATAAGAATAAATCTAAGCCTTTGGATCTAGTATTTAGTGATTGAGATTTGTAGTTTTTAAAATACCATTTAGGCTATATAGTTTCCTAACACTAAATTTTATGTTCTTCCTACTCTTCCTACAAAACTATGTATTTTTATTTTAACCATTATATATATATATATATATATATATATATATATATATATATATATATTAGGGAGGGTTATCCTAAAAACAAGTAGTTTACTAGGAAGACTAAGAATAAATCATAGTCATTAGATCATATCAATCAATGGTTGAGATTTAAAATTACCAAAAACCGTCATAGTTTCCTAGAATTACTCTTTCATCATTATAACCGACATAGTATCCTAGAATTATTCTTTCACCATAGGCTTTAATGCCAAATGTCAAAATCTTATTGGTTCTTACCATTCTTAGGAAACTACTTCTTTTTATTTGAACAATTTTCTATATATATATATATATATATATATATATATATATGAAAATAAAAAGGGCTCGTGAAATGAATGAGGTAAATATAAGACACTAATTTTGATGTGTTTTCTGGATAAATTGTGATGTATTAGACTTGTTCATTTCCATTGCAAACTGTTCATTTAGATTTTAAATGAACGAACATGAATGCACACTGACATACCCTTATTTTTTATGAACGAACATGAATAAAGTAATGATAAGGTACATTAGAATACCAAGGATTCCATTATTCCAACGGCCCAGTGTTTCTCATTTTCTGAAAGATGAAGCTAAATATTTTTTTCTAAATGTAAACAAAATATGTAACCTCCATTATGACCGAATCTCAATCAAATGCGCTTCTTGTTAAAACTGGATTGTTTATGATTTATTACCCACATCAATTGAGAAAGAAACCAACACCTTAAATTTTAACTTTCTAAATTTGTTGTATTGATGCATGAAGATATTTATTCCAGAGTTGACCTTGTTTTCAACATGGTTGATATCTGATGATAAACTATCAGTAAGTTGCTACTCGCTACCCAAAACAACATCAACAATGTTCTTGAAATACGATTTTATAATCATGTCAAATTCTTCAACATTTGGGATTCTTTTGCAATAGAAAATTCGTATTACCTACAAGTTATTATTTTCATTTTAGTTTTCTAATAAACAGATCACGGTAGTGATCATACTATTGTTGTAACAAAAATAATTATCAAAGGTAAAACAAAGTTGCATACCATTTCTTTTTACCTAATTATAGAGACTTCATTCCCGTATCATAAAACATGTCTTGTCTCAATTAGGATGAAATTAATTTTTAAAAACAATTGTTTGATCATTTAAGTCAAACTTCACCAGAATACCCTACTGAGGTGTTTAGCCCAAAACATTAAAGCTACCATATTCAATAATATGATACGTTAACTTTGAAAGTAAACAAAACCTAATTCACTTCAGGTTGAAGCCTCTGATTAAAATTAAACATAAATTTGTAGATCACAAATTTGGAGTTTATCAGTAAAGCATCTAACATAAAATCAAGACGAATCTGGATGTGGTCAAACCTATAGAAACAAAGATTAATAGTTGTAAAACATAGTACTCATAGCTATCAGATCTTTTAACATCGATGAATAGCAATGATGACTTTTTTCTAGTTCAATTAGAGTTCCATTGTAACAAACCGCTCCAATCATATACAAAATAATAGTAGTAGTAGTAGTAGTGGTGGTGGTGGTGGTGGTGGTGGTAGTAGTGGTAGTAGTAGTAGTAGTAATAAATGTACATGATTTAGAAGGATGTAAAGTTCCAGCAACTTATCCTGTCATGATTTTGTTATCTGGATCATAAAGCTCAAATGATCTTCAATAACTAACAAAGGCCGAATGAAAAATAACCCTAATCAGAACACTAATGGAAATAACCTTTTCAAATTGAATACAATAATAATACATAGCATAAAACCTTAAAAAAATTAATGAAAAAACCTAATTAATAAAGAACTATGAATCTTTAATAGTTAACAAAGACCGATCTTAAATATAGAACAAAAGCCAATCGTTTTTAGGATACACATAGATTAGGGGCAATGATACGACTTACTTATTTCATTATATTTGAAATTAGCATAATAAAAAAAAACGCCAAAAAAAAGGATTCAAAGTTAGTGCGTAATTAGTGTGTTGCTGAAGTGATGAAATCGCACCATGGAATCGTTGATTGAAAGTAAGGTTTTGCAATTATGAAGATAGAGAAAGACTTTTAATCCATCATGACCTTCGCTCATTCTTCTCCCTGTTTCAATCCACACCAACGATAAGGTGGGTGTGAGCAAGGTCTCGCAGGCAGAGGAATGAGAAAAATGTTTAGATGAGTTATTATGACCTGTGGACTATCCCGGTTTCATTAAATCCCCATACCCGTCAAAGTGGTTCAAACGCATAAAAAGACTCCATTTACAAATGAAGAATTCTGGTGGCTTGAGAGAGGTCGGGGAATGAACAGAGCACGACACGTAGGATATTAAAGATTTCATTCGTATTACAGGGTTATTTTATTTTATTCATTTCTAATTAATATATATATATATATATATATATTTGATTTTCTATTTAAGTATGTAATAATTTTATACTTAGGATTTTATGATAAAAATTGTTTCACAAATAAATTAGATGTTATAACCCGGTTTAAAAGTAATATGGGGTTGGTAAAACTCATGACCCGCTTCTTTTTTTATATATAAAATTGTTTCTTAATTTATAAATCATATCTTTTTAAAAAAATAATAAATATTAATTTTAGTATATCCCTATTTTATAGGATTTTCATATCAAATATTTGGTGAGATTAATTTTTAATTTAATGAGATGTTATAACCCGTTTAAGGACTGTCTAGTTTTGGTAAGATCCATACCCGTGAATTCATGTAAGGCCCTGATCCCGGTGCTCTAAATTGGCGTTGAATTTACTCATAAACACAGTTCTAAATATCATAGTTAATTAAACTTTCGCGGAATATAAAACTTCAACCAAGTATATATTACATAACATTTAAAATCTTGCCTTATCATCTTTGAAATTAGTCTTTCAAGATAAAACATAGTTAAATAAACATCATAACATTTTCCTCAAGATGCCAGTGTCTTCAGTCGAATAATGTGTCCATATCATACAAGCCGCCTCAACCTATTCACCTGCGTGCATACTAAAAGTCAGCTACGCTGAGTGAGTTCTACATAATCAGGCAACATACATTCATACACATACTTTCATATACACATCCGAACATACATATCAAATACTTTACCTATTACCTTTATTTCTTACATTCATACATACGTTTTTACATACATTCTCTCACATCATCACACTTTCATACTTTCATACTATCTGTTATGTCTCAGATATTATTAGGGCCTTCTCATATATTATAAGGGTCTGGTCCAATATGTCTCGGATATTATTAGGGTCTGGTCCCTTCTGTCTATACAATCTCACATACTTTTCCATACATACACATTCCATACATACTTTTCTTTAAATACTCATTCCACACTTACTACACATTACCTTTCTTGGCGATACGTGTAATATCCGAAGATCGTTCACGCACCGACAAGCAATTATTCATAACATCAGTAAATATAACTATCACATCTACCATCATAGCATACACTTACCATTTAAGGTAAGTGTATTAACATTCACATTGAGTATATACACAGCCCCGAAAACATAACGAGAGAAGTGGGGATAGAAACTCACCTGAACTCGGTTCCTCTCAGAGTTAATGGTAACTCCTTTCTTTAACTAGGCATGACTAACTGTATAACAATTATATGTATCAATTAACTATCACCACCCATATCGAATTTCTAGTTTAGTATAACCCTCAACAAATGGGGGTCAGCGAGCAGTGCCCCTGGCAGCGGGGTTTTAGGGGCGGCAGCCCCCTGCAGGGTCCAAGGGGCAGAGCCCCTGGCTGGGATCGAGCTTGGAAAAATTTTATTTCCATTGTCTAAACACAATTTTCATTAGAATTCTTAATTTACAATTTTATTCGCTAACCCATTCGTTATAATAAATGGCCTCTGGCTAAGCCTCATTCGCTATAACATTCGCTATGACGAATGGTTCTCTAGTTAAGCCATTCTCTTACATCATTCGCTATACCATTCGCTATGATGAATGGTTCCATTTGTTATCTCATTAGGACTAATGAATGTATAATGAATGAGTAGGTTATTCTTGCTTTCTTTAATACAAACGAGAGGTTCATTCGTTATGAGTGCATGAAGTTGTATCCTATAGTGAATGGCTTGATTCATTGTCTTACATGACGGATGGTGGATAACGAATGACGAATGCCATTTGTTAATTCTGTAAGGCGAATGAGAGGTTCATTTGTTATCAAAGACACGCGAATGAATCCTATTTGTTATGACTGTTTAACGGATGACCGATAATTCGTTTATCATAACGACTTAGCATAAGTTCTTATCCAAACATTGACTCAGGGGTCAAAGTCAAAATTGATAAGAACAGACGCAGTCAACCTTTATCAAATATGTGATTAAACTTCAAATCATGATGAGACAACACAAACGTGGTACCATTAGGATCACAAACATATCGCCTAACAACCCCAATCATCCAATCATCTGAACGTTAAGGTTAAATGGTGTATCAGATCGATATTTATAACCAGTTTTTGGTTTGATTAATTAAACTATCAGATGTTAATGGATTTCAACGAGAATCGTTGCGTTTGATCCTTTTTTACCACTTATGTATATATATAGTAATACCAAACGAGCCGAACAAGTTATCGTTAATGAACGTACCTTAAACGAATCAGTTTATGAACACGATCTAGTCTTGATGTAGGTTGTGTTCGTCACGACGTTCTAAAATTTTCAAGCTTGGGTTTTTTTCCTTTGGATTTAGGCTCGGGATATTGGAGGTGTTTGTGTGTGATTTTCAAGGTGTAGGATATGATGTAGAGATGGATAAAAATGGAAAGGATTAGGGTTTAAGAGGTAATTAAGCCCATGGACCTAAGGCCCATTCCATCCGTTATTCCATATTTTAATGTCTAAGCCCACCCACTTATAGTTTCTTTATCTAAACTGATACACGACATGTTATTGAATAGACGAAATTTCTTTTACTAATATTACCGAAAGTAGGATGTTAAAATTCAGGTCAAATGGATGAGAAACCTTCATTTAAAAATCATGAAATCTGGTGGTTTCCATAAAAAGAGGGAGCGATCACATCGCGACACATAGGATTTTTGAGATTTTTTTTATATATATTATACATGTTCAATCTTATGTTGTTCATTCTCAAATATCTATCATATTGATGCAAAGGATGCTACGACTAATTAAATTCAAACAATAGAATTTTACTACATATTATCTCTACTATATTTTGATTTTTTAACATTTATAAATGTGCCAAAACAATAACGGAAACAAACTAGATGTAAACATATGTAATACAAAATAAAAATGATATTTGTAACCAAACAAAAATAGCACCGTCGAAACGTGCGGGTAACAATGCTAGTTCAATATATGTTAGGTGTAATTATTACATGCTCTATGGTTATGCTATGTATGCTTATATGTTTATTTTATGTTGGGTGGTTGGTATCTCATCCTCATGTATTCTCATATAGTATGATCATAAATTTACCTAAGTATATTGATTTTGTATTAATAGGAACATGTCCACATCTTTTTTAGTTGTTGTCATTTTCATAAGATTTGTAACGCTCACCATTTATATATAAATTGTGATTTACCTATCTATATATATAAAACCAAAACTTATGTATTCTCACCAACATTTGTGTGGACAAAATCGATTTTTATACATGTTACAGGTACAAGTAATTGATATTGTTCGAGATCGAGGATATTAGTTTTAACTTAGGATATTTATTCAAAATACAAAAGTATGATTCATTTGTTTTGTTTATTGAACTTGTGTACTTGTTAATGTTAATGAAATTAAATAGTTACCGTCGCTTTAATAGTGTCTTTTGAGCTACTGTCCATTCAATACGTTACACCCCAACATATTCTGCCGCCTTTGGTCGGGGTGTGGAAAAATTGGTTGGAAGTGCCATTCTTTCCGCTGTCAAAGAACAGTACCGACTGCACAATCGCTCATGTCACACATTAGCATGAATGGTAACGTCCAGTCTGGAGAAATCATGATCGGGCTATTATCAAGTTTTTCTTTTAAAAGATGAAACGCCCTGATACATTGACTAGAGAAGACATATGTGGAATCCTTGCCAAGAAGCTAAGTCATAGATCTCATGATTTTGGAGAAATCTTTGATGAATCAACGGTAGAGTCCGGCTTAAACCCAAGAAGTTTCGAATAGATCTCACGGAAGTAGGTGGGTAAGTTTAGAGATTGTTTCAATTTTATTTCTATCCACCTTGATCACCACACTCGAGAACTAATGACCCAAGAAAATGCCCCCACACACCATGAGGTGACAACTTTTCCCAGTTAAGGACTATGTTAGTATCGACGCAACGAGACATCATCTTTTCTAGATTAGAAAGACAATGATCAAAGTAAATCCTGAATACCCCAAAAATCATCCATGAACACCTCTATGGAGTCCTCAATCATTTCATGAAAGATATCCACCATGCATCTATGAAAGGTGGATGGAGCATTGCAGAGTCCAAATGGCATGTGTTTATAGGTAAATGTGCCGTAACAAATAGTGAACATGGTTTTTATGGTTGTCATGAGCTATTAGGATATGAAAAATACCTAGAGAAACCATTAAGGATGAGGTAGTTCTGCTGACTTTCCAAACTCTCTAGCATCTAGTCAATGAAGGATAAAGAAACACGGTATTTCCTAGTGGCATTATTTAGTGTGCGATAGTCGATGCATACTCTCAATCTGTTCATTTTTCTCATTGGTGACGACAATCATGCCACCTATTTTATAAACCAGTTGAACTGGACTTTCCAATGTGCTATTAGAAATAGAAAGATGATCCCACATCAAGGAGTTTAATAATCTCTTTCTTCACCAACCCTTGTATCTTTTAATTGAGCCTTCTCAGAGGCTGAACGACGGTCTTGAAATAATCCTCTATGAGGATCTCATGAGTGCGGAATGAGGAATTTATACCTTTGATTTCGACATCTTCTAAGCAATGGCCTCTTTGTGCGCCATGAGCGCCTTCAACAACCTCTTCTTCTTACCTTCTATCAGTATAGAAGCAATAATCACCGACATCTTCCTTTCTTCACCAAGAAATGCATACTCCAAATGAGTATTTTAATCTTTAATCTCTAAATAGGAAGGAGGACTCTCAACACAAAGCTGGTCTTCGGATCATCTCGCATAATCTTAGTCGATACGTCATAAACAAGGGAAGATAATTCGGCATCAGCATCCGGGGGCTGAAGGTCATGGACAAAATCACTACCTTGGGAATCTCCATTTATAGAATTTGTGTATCCGTGGTGGAGCTTCCAGATATATCACTGAAAAACTCCCCTACATGAGTCATAGCAGTATAATGAAGTATAGCCGACTTGGGATGTTTGAGAGAATTTATCGTACGTCAATTGTGATGTTATACTCTCTAACTCGAATAATCAACTTACCATAATGGACGTTAGTCAAAGCTTGTGCAGTGGCGAGAATTGGTCTATGAAGAATGGGCAGAACGCCAACATCCTCGTTCATATTACGAATGCGAACAAGCATGTTTTCGAGAAGCGCCCGTGAGTATTTCACAGAATGATCGGCTAGCTAAATACTCATACTAGTAGACCTTGGGCAATTGATTTAGTACCTCAAGAAAGGAATGTTTAGATCAAAACGGTTAAGAAGTTCTAAGAATTTGGAGTAATACTCCTCGTCTCTGTCCATTTAAAGTCTCCTAGGATATAGAAATTTAGGCTTATAGACTTTTAGTTGGATTTCCTCCCGGCCTATGTTGTACTCGTTGGGCTGTGACTTTGATGCATCTTGGCTGGTGGTGAGTCCATATGAATCTCCACATCTACCAGCTCCTCTCCATCAACCGTAGTCTCCTCGACGACTCTTCATGTAGTAACCTCCTGAATCACGAGCTCGTCACATTCCCTACCATAATCTCTTCCTACAAGGATTTATTCTCACCACTACCAACTTTCTTGGCATTCCCATTGCTTTACCTGCTTCACGCGAATAGGTCCTCTCAATAATACTACTGATACTGCCCCTGATAACCAATGGTTTGGTATCCATAATAATTGTGCTGATTACTCCGATCAGTGTTTCCTCTGAAGGCAGTGTTTTGATATTGAAAGGCGTTATTAATGAAGTCAACCTCCTTTGATTTTCATTAAGGCTCACTAGGCAGTCGTTAGTATCGTGACCTCCCCTACACACATAACACTTTGCACCACTCTTCAATCTAAGGTCGTTCACCATCTTCTTTATTAATTTATCTTGAGTTTAGAGTGAGGTGTTTGAATCCACTTGGTATCTGGTTATAGTCTCCAGAACCCTAGTCTCTTGCCCCTCATAACAGATCAAAGCACTTGGCAAGAAGTTTGTTCTTTAGCAGATTTCCATGGGCCGTTTCGTTTACCTTCTCTCTAGTGTGTTGTGTCACCCCATTTGTCACACCCCAACCTACGGCGGAAATGCCGAGGCGTGAGCTGATTGCCCACAACTCTCAAGGTACTATTATGCAATATTAAAAGTGTTAATAACTATTAAATTTTATTAAATAGTCAAGTATATAAAACTCATAAATAATCGAGTAAAATAAACATCCAAATTTAATTCGTGTATCTTCTTCCCTAACATGCATCCTAAGTTGCTTCAAACAATCTTGATAATCACGTCACACGATAACCTGCATATGCGTTAAAAATACAAATATGTTTTGTCAACACTTGGTTGATTAGGTATAACACCAGGTTTAAGACACTACACTATTAATAAGTAAAAGTGAAAATTGTTCCTGTGAGATACACAGATAAGCCATAGCACATAACAATCAAACAAACCATAAAAAACCATAAAGAAAAGGCTCAACCAATCCATATAAATGGACATTGGTTACCAAGTAAGGACTAAACCGGGCCATAAAAATGGACATCGGTTGCCGAAGTAAGAAAATAACGTTCAAATAAAGCAAGTACGCAAATAGAAAGTTAGGCAGACTAATATAAACACACAAGAATAAACAGTTGCGTTTGAATACTATATAATAGAAAATATTTACGAACGCATATGTCCCCAAAACAGTTAAAAAAATAAGAAAAAGAAAGGGAGCGAAATACTAACCTGATCGGATGAACAAAATACATATGATTATGTGAGAATTATGAACCCTTCGGGATAACCGACAAGGATTCCTAGTTGAATATAATAAAATAAATTAATTATAAAAGTTATTCACAATTTAATGAATTAAGTTTTCAACGTGAGTTAAATTATGTTTAGGATTTAGATATTTATTGATTAATCTCTATGGTCATTGTTTTTAATACTCTTATTAATTATAAATTCTCCAATAATTACACATGATATAATATATAATTAGATACTTAAATACGTTTAAATATATAACAAACTATATATTGGAATGCTAACGCAAATCCAATTTTCATAAATATAATTAATACATTTAAAATACGATTGTTACAATTTTTTAAATAATGATATATATATAATATATATATATATATTTTTTATATATAAATTTAATAAAATCAACTTTATGGAAGCATTCAACAATAAGAAAACATGAATTAGAAGTGTCGGGTTTTGATAAAATAAAGTTTATTATTATTAATATATAATTATAATGTATACATATAAACACACACACACACACACACACATATAAACGAACACTTCTAAGAAGATTTATGGACAAAAGTCATAACTTAACAATTCCAGTCTTAATAAAATAACGTTTAATTTCTATTTATTATTAACTATAAATGATTTAATAACCTTAAAAACCTTTTATTTTTTAAAAACCCAACCGCGTCCTGAGGGGCTCGAACCCGCGCCCCTGGCTGGTTCAGTAAGTTAAACAGACACACGCAAACCATCTGAGCTACCCGTTACTTTGTTATAACATGAAAACCAATATAATTAATATAGAAACCTGCGAATCCCAGCTGATTATAAACCCTAATATTCTAAATCTTTTAATCCGTTAATCGTTAGTCTAATTAAAGTTAGGGTTAATGATTAGCGATACAAAACGAACACAAGAACATCCTTAATTACCTGTAACGATGATGTCTGACTGGTTAATTGATCGATAAGATGACGGCCCGAAACTGGGAATATAAATAGATGTGCAGACCAAGGTAATAGAATTGACCATGGGGTTACTGATGGCGACGTTATGAGGCTCATTTGTGTATGTTTAATTGAATTATAATCATTGTTATAATGTTTATTGATACACGGTTGAAAGCCGGTTTAGGTTATAGTTAATACAAATAAAATTTGATTTCATTTTCTTAATTAACATTGTCGGTGTGGCCGCAAATGACAAGAATAACAATGTCCACCGATCTATTCCAAATTTAATACGAAAATTATGCTTCAAGAAACGAAACGTGTTCGGGTTTGGTAAAAAGGATACGGGTAAATGGGTTAGGAAGTGGTTTAAGGGTTATATATATTAGTTTTGCTATTTGGTCCCTGAACTATGGACATGGATACCAAAGAAGGTTAAAATAAGGAGAAGGGTTAAAATTATACATAGTTTAAAGTTATTTTAATAATTAAGCAAGTAATTTACAATAATATTAAAATAATAATAAATAACTCGAATAATGCGATGTTTTTATTGATAAAGGTTTCCCGAATATACAAAAATAAAATGGGTCGGGTAATATCAATTTGGAAAACCCGAGTTGTTACAGTCTCCCATACTTTAGGGAATTTCGCCCCGAAATTAAAGGATAATATAACAAAGCCATTAAAGTTTGAGGATAAAAAATTTTAAACTAAAATTTAAAAATTTACCATAGCACAAAACATTTAATAGTTAAAATAACGCTCCAAATGCAAATCCGATAAGGCCACTTATATACAAGATGTACCAGCAGCGTATCCACCATGTCCATATCAAATTTACTTTTGTACCGTTATCCCAACTACTTCTGATTCTATTTTATGACACATAATTGCACATTTCATGATTTCCATGAGAGGAATTTGATAACTATGTTCCGGACCATTATTATTTTAATCGACGGATGGTTCACATGATTCGTTCCATTGTGTGGATTTACAAAAAGTTTGAAAATATAATTTTAAGAATTGAAATCCTTTAGGGAAAGGTGTTTTAAGTGAGATATCTTTAAATAGGCAAAAGTTTATAGTTTATGTAACGCCCCACCCCGATGGGTGACATGTCACAAATCATAGTATTCAAAACATAAAGCATCATTCCACTATTTAATATTAATAGTATAGAGCCCTAGGGTTAATTATTTATTACTTATTATATATTGCCAAATCTCGCTAAACTAGAATTTGCTACAAAAGTGGCTAGCATTTTACATTAAAAACCTAGAACTCAATTCTTTTTCTCTCTCTTCACACCCCACCCGGAGTAACCTTTGAACATGTTATGAAAAAGATTTACAAAATGTGCCGAATGCCCAATACAGATAAAAGGCTCAAGTAAAATAATAACAATAAGTAAGTAAACATGTATTTTTAACAATAAAAATATATAATTATATAGAATGATACGATGCAAGTATGCAAGACAATAAAACATATCGTATCATATGGAAGATACCCACAAGCCGAAACATCATACCAGTGGGACTACGTATGATGCACATTATCTACCCAATAGTACGATGGTGGGTGTTGGCATACATCGACCATCCACAAATATCAAATACATATAATCTAGGATCGATCCATACGCCTCCTAATAGCTGTGGGCCACAACATCGATTCCACAATGTTGTTCCTGTGGGACACTCCACAGGAAGCGTAGAACTCATGGTACCAGAGTATAATAAGCAAATACAGGTAACATGCTCAAAGTACAAACAATGTCAACAAATATCCATACCGTGTAATAATTAAGGAACATGCGATATTAAGTTCAGACGACCTTAACCGAACCGTGAAGCATAATAAATTTGGATCCGATTAATATTCCGAAGACGTTTAGAAGTTCCAAAAGAACGCGAAACATGAATGGGGTTTTAACAATCGAGCACGCTAATAAAAAGAGGAGGGGTAAGACTCCCTACCTTAAAATATCTTCCACTATGATGTCAGGCCCGTTCCTTTTAAGGGGTTTTGATGACCTATATATCGTTTAATTGATTAGATTTACATTTTTTTAATTTATTAGAGAACTTTGATATTGTTAAAATGTTTTTATTTATAACTCATATGGACTATTTGTATTTATTATGCTCAAGTTGAGGGGTTAAAATGGCACACAATTTTATTAGAAATCAATACTCTATTTATTTATAGCCATACTTTAATAACTTAAAGATTATTTACTATAAATTTCATTCAACTAGAAATTATTTTAATTTATGTCTAATGTAAATTTAATAATTTAGTTATTGTTATTAATAATATCGTTTGTTTAAATTTAACTATATTCTTATTTTTTCTAGTTCGTTTAGCTTACAGACTAAAGACAATTTGTTTATTATCATTAGTATGCATTTATTTTAAAGAATATCTAAAAGTTTATTTATTTATTGAATTATGATAAAATATGTGTATGTAATATAATATGTGGGACTATGCGTTAACATAGTCCTAGGTCTACAAATCTTGAACACTACAACCTTTAATAGAAATACAACTAATAATGAGATGGAGTTCATTAAAAATAACTAATTATTACTTATATGGAGTTTTAAAAAAAAATACTACATGCATCTTCTTCCTCCTTTTTGTTTAAGATTTTCAAAGAGTTACTAGTCTCTTCCGAGTCACCGATTATGTATATATATAAAAGAAACAACTACGTATAAACACAACTAGCGCATATATAATCAGATTAGTGGGGTAGGATACCTCGGTCACGAGAGGCAGATTTGAAAACTGGTGGATATGTATCGCTGGAAAGCCGCAACACGGAAAGAAACTAAACGTCCTCTGTTGTGTTCTTGGTGATCGATGATGCGGTGTGCGGTGGATACGGCGGATGGTGTCGTTGAATTTGAGTTTTGTGGTGTCTCTCTTTTCGCCGAAATTCTCGATTCTTGTCGGAAAAGTAGTAAAAGAAATAACAGAGTAAAGAATTAGATGTGATATGAGGACTTGCAAGGGAATCGTCAATCATTTGTAACCAATTCAGAACCTTCTTGAAGGCAAGTAAGTGGCTGAAATTAGGGACTTGTTGGTAGGTTACAGGCGGCGCTCAGGCTGCAACTTGTCGGTGGTCGGTCAAACGGCGTTGGGCGGCGGATTGTATCAGTTCTCAGTTTTGCTTTTAGTAATATTTTAATACTTGTACTTAAGTTTTATTTTTATACTTAAATTTGATATTTTAAAACGAGCAGACACACACCATTATTTCATATCTTTTATTGTATTAATTTATTTTATTTGTTATTATTATATTATGAAAACACAATGTGCAAAGTTATGTACATATTAATTCATTCTTTTTGAACTTCATTGATGTATTAATTTTATTTTGATTGTTATTTTAATTTTATTTTTTCCTTAATTTTCTTCTTCTTATTGTTAATTGTTATATATATATATGTATATATATAAATATATATATCCTTCCATAAAGTCATTGGTATTTTCCGGATATTTCAACTCTTACCCCCTAAAAAGAATTTCGTCCTCGAAATTTGTAGGTTAGAACATAAATGATCACACAGATCAACAGAAGCGGAAATATCATTACTTTAACGAGAAAACAATGTTCACCATTACTTGTACAGTGGAATCTATTATTCAAATTGATTAGGATACAAAGACCAGATTGATTCTTCAGTTTCCCAAGTAGCTTCACGTTCAGAATGATTTTTACATAGGAATTTAACAAACAAGATAACTTTCCTTCTCATTACTCTCTCTTGGTGATCCAATAAAGCTTCTGGTTCTTCTTCATACGATAAGTCTTCTTGGATCGTGTGCAACGGATAACTAATGACATACAACGGGTGATAGTTGGATCCCCTTATTAAAGACACGTGGAAGACATTATGGACATTAGAAAGTTGAGGCGGTAATGTTAGTCGGTAAGAAACTTCGCCAACTCTTTCAAGAATCTCAAACGGGCCGATATAACGAGGGCTGAGCTTCCCTTTTATTCCAAATATTCGGACGCCTCGACATGGTGAAACTTATAGGAACACATGGTCCCCAACTTTGAATTCAAGATTACGACGATGCCGGTCCGCGTAACTCTTATGCCTGCTCTGCGTTTCTTTTAACTTTTCTCGAGAAATAGCAACTTTTTCATTCGTGATTCGCACTAATTCAGGTCCTTCAATTATTTTCTCTCCCACCTCATTCCAACATATCGGCGCCCTACACTTCCGTCCATACAATAGCTCAAACGGAGACATGCCTATGCTTGCTTGCCAACTATTATTGTAAGCAAACTCAACAAGGCATAAATACACATCCCAGTTTCCTGTCCATTCAAGTGCACAAGCCCTTAATATATCTTCCAAAGTTTGAATTGTGCGTTCCGATTATCCATCTGTTTGTGGATGAAAAGCGGTACTGAATTTCAATCTTCAACCCCAGGCAGCTTGAAAGCCTCTCCGAAATCGAGACGTGAACCTCGGATCTCGATCAGACACGATAGAGGCTGGAGTACCGTGTAACCGAATAATCTCTTGCAAAAATACCTCAGATAACTTACTGACAGAATACCCTTGTTGTATTGGAAAAAAGTGAGCCGACTTAGACAATCTATCCACAACTACCCATATAGTATCGTTCTACTTAAAAGTCTTAGGCATACCCGTAACAAAATCCATTGAGATTTCATCCCATTTCCACACTGGAATATCCAACGGTTGCAAAAGTCTGCTTGCTCGTTGGTGCTCCATTTTCACCTGCTGACATGTGAGGCACCTACTCACATATCTGGCAACGTATTCTTTCAAACCATTCCACCAAAAACTTTGGTGTAGATCACGATACATCTTTGTAGATCCTGGGTGGATAGAAAATGGCAACTTTGTGCTTCGGCTAACAATGACTCGCGGAGCGCAGGATCATTTGGTATACACAACCTTTTGCCACACCAAATTACTCCATGCTCATCCATACTAAACTTTGACCGCTTCCAGACTGCCATATTGAGGTTAGGCTCAATTTGCATTCTTGCCAATTAACCATCAGATTTATCAAGGTCGGATATAATATGAGGTTGAATATGAAGGCAAGATATAGCTCCGAAATTCTTTCGGCATAAAGCGTCAGCTACCACATTAGCTTTACCGGGGTGGTACTGAATATTCGCGTCATAATCTTTCAAATGTTCCAGCCATCTCCTTTGCCTCGTATTTAGCTCTTTCTGCGTAAATATATACTTGAGGCTTTTGTGATCAGTGAAGATCTCACAAGTTTTACCGTACAATTAGTGACACCATATTTTTAACGCAAAAACAACCGCAGCTAATTCCAAGTCATGCGTAGGGTAATTAACTTCATAAGGCTTCAACTGACGCGAGGTATAAGCGATGGCATTTCCGTGCTGCATTAATACACAACCTAGGCCTTTCTTTGAAGCGCCACTATAAATTTGGTAACCTCCTGAACCTGATGGAAGAGTAAGTACTGGAGCTGTAACAAGTCTTTTCTTCAATTCTTCAAAGCTCTTCTCACGCTCTTCATTCCAAGAGAACTTGGAGTTGGTCAAAAAGGTCATCTATGCGAGGTAGAGGATACCGGTTACGAATGGTGATCTTATTAAGTTCTCGGTAGTCAATGCATAACCGCATACTACCATCCTTTTTCTTTACAAATAATACCGGTGCACCCCAAGGTGAGACGCTAGGTCTAATAAATCCCAACTCCAACAATTCCTACAATTTCTCCTTCATCTCTATCAATTCCAACGGAGCCATACGATACGGTGCCTTAGAGATAAGCTCAACGCTAGGGACCAAATCAATAATAAATTCTATCTCACGATCTGGTGGTAGTCCCGGTAATTCATCTAGAAAGACATCGGAATACTCACGAACAACATGATAGATGTCGATGCTAACTTTGGCAGCCGTCGTATCTTTGACTGACGCTAAAAATCCAGCGCAACCATGCGATATCAACTTTTGAGTTTTGAGCGCTGAGATAATCTTAAGAGACTTACGGGGTTGGAACCCCTGATACACTAAATCAGGATGATGAGAGTCGCCGAAAATGACTCGCCGTGAGTGACAATCAATGGTTACACGATGCCGAGAAAACCAATCCATCCCGAGGATAACATCAAAATCGCGCATTTGCATGGGTAAAAGATTCGCTTTACGCTCAATAGAATTGATACGAATAGGGCAATCTTTGTATATATTGGAAATTATGATCGAGTTACCCATCGGAGTGGATATTGAAAGAGTGTGTTCTAACGGGGAAGGTTCTATTAAAAGGTGTTTAGTGAACAAGTTAGAATTATTGAAAGGGTTACTCCCATGTCAAATAACACACATATATCACGCTCACCAAGTTGAAGAGTTCCAGAAACAGTACCTGGGGCACTAGGAGCATCAGTAGCAGTAAGCGTAAAAACTCTTCCTCTATTATTTAGCAGTGCAACATTTCCTCCGGTGGTATTCTTGGTATCTGGCATCGGGCAATTATTAATTAATTTCCAGTCTGGCCACATCTAACGCATGCTCACGTAGTTTGGTGACGAGCACCCCAATGTTTCTTTCCACAAGTATTGCATGAAGGCATAGTATTTGGGTTAGGGTTTCCATGTTGATTTAGTGGTTGTGCTCTAGCGTGTCCTTGATATAGCTGAATTTGATTTTGGGTTGGTCTTGGGTTCGGGGGTCTAGGCTGCTATGGTTTAATCTGGTTATATGGACCTCTCTTTGCTCGAACTCTGCGATCCTGATAATGTGGTGCAGAAGATGGTTGGCCAGTATTCTATTCTGGATGCGTACTGAGTATTCGCTTCATAATCTTTCAAAAGTTCCAGCCACTTCCTTTGCCTCATATTTAGCTCTTTCTGCGTAAATATATACTTGAGGCTTTTGTGATCAGTGAAGATGTCACAAGTCTCACCGTACAAATAGTGACACCATATTTTTAACGCAAAAACAACCGCAGCTAATTCCAAGTCACGCGTAGGGTAATTAACTTCATAAGGCTTCAACTGACGCGAGGCATAAGCGATGACCTTTCCGTGTTACATTAATACACAACCTAGGCCTTTCTTTGAAGCGTCACTATAGATTTGCTAACCTCCTTAGCCTGATGGAAGAGTAAGTACAAGAGCTGTAACAAGTCTTTTCTTCAATTCTTCAAAGCTCTTCTCACGCTCTTCATTCCAAGAGAATTTCACACCCTTCCTCAACAATTACGTAAGAGGCAAGGCAATGACAGAAAATCCTTCTACGAATCTCTAGTAGTAGCCGGCTAAACCTAAGAAACTTCGAACTTCTGTGGCAGAGGTGGGTCTAGGCCATTTTTTAATTGCCTCAATTTTAGCCGGGATCCATTTTAATTCCTTCTGCGGATACAATGTGACCTAAGAATGCCACTTTATTAAGCCAAAAGTCACATTTTGAAAACTTCACATACAACTTTTTCTGTCTTAAAGTTTCAAGCACTTTCCGCAGGTGAACTTTGTGTTCATCCCCACTCTTGGAATACACTAAGATGTCATCGATAAAAACAATGAAAATTTATCCAATAACTCGTGAAAAACAAGATTCATTAAATCCATAAAGACTGCAGGGGCATTAGTTAGCCCAAAAGGCATAACCAAGAACTCATAATGGTCGTAGCGGATACGAAAGGCGGTCTTAGGAACATCCTCCTCCCGAATCTTTAGTTGATGATAATCAAATCTCAAGTATATTTTCAAGAAAAACTTAGCGCCTTGGAGTTGGTAAAAAAGGTCATCTATGCGAGGTAGAGGATACCGGTTACGAATGGTGATCTTATTAAGTTCTCGGTAGTCAATGCATAACCGCATAATACCATCCTTTTTCTTTACAAATAATATCGGTGCACCCTAAGGTGAGACGCTAGGTCTAAGAAATCCTAACTCCAACAATTCCTGCAATTACTCCTTCAGCTCTTTCAATTCCAACGGAGCCATATGATACGGTGCCTTAGAGATAGGCTCAGCACCAGGGACCAAATCAATAGTAAATTCTATCTCACGTTGTGGTGGTAGTTCCGGTAATTCATCTAGAATGACATCAGAATACTCACGAACAACATGATAGCTGTCGATGCTAACTTCGGCATTCGTCGTATCTTTGACTGACGCTAAAAATCCAGCGCAACCATGCGATATCAACTTTTGAGTTTTGAGCGCTGAGATAATCTTAAGAGACTTACGGGGTTGGAACCCCTGATACACTAAATCAATATGATGAGAGTCACCAAAAATGACTCGCCGTGAGTGACAATCAATGGTTACACGATGCCGAGATAACCAATCCATCCCGAGGATAACATCAAAATCGCGCATTTTCATGGGTAAAAGATTCGCTTTACGCTCAATAGAATTGATACGAATAGGGCAATCTTTGTATATATGGGAAATTATGATCGAGTTACCCATCGGAGTGGATATTGAAAGAGTGTGTTCTAACGGGGAAGGTTCTATTAAAAGGTGTTTAGTGAACAAGTTAGAATTATTGAAAGGGTTACTCCCATGTCAAATAACACACATATATCACGCTCACCAAGTTGAAGAGTTCCAGAAACAGTACCTGGGGCACTAGGAGCATCAGTAGCAGTAAGCGTAAAAACTCTTTCTCTATTATTTGGCAGTGCAACATTTCCTCCGGTGGTATTCTTGGTATCTGGCATCGGGCAATTATTAATTAATGTCCAGTCTGGCCACATCTAACGCATGCTCACGTAGTTTGGCGAGGAGCACCCCAATGTTTCTTTCCACAAGTGTTGCATGAAGGCATAGTATTTGGGTTGGGGTTTCCATGTTGATTTAGTAGTTGTGCTCTAGTGGGTCCTTGATATAGCTGAATTTTATTTGGGTTGGTGTTGGGTTCGAAGGTCTAGGCTACCATGGTTTTATCTGGTTATCGGGACCTCTCTTTGCTCGAACTCTGCGATCCTGATAATGTGGTGAAGAAAATGGTTGGGTAGTATTCTGGAAGCATAGCCAGTCCCTATCTCTCTTTTTTCTTTCCCCTGCTAGATATAAGACTTATTTTCTCTAGAATTCAAAAGTTTTGATTGCGTCAGCAACCTTTGTAAGATCTTTGAACTTCATAAACATGATCGACTTCCAGATTCGATCACACACTGCCCATTTACAATTTTCTGCCCGAGCTTCTGGTGTTCCTGCTGCATCCCCAACGATATTAGCCAACCTTGCAAATCGAGAAATAAACTCTGATGCTGTCTCATCATTCCCCTGCCGAATAAATGCGTACTCCCTAACATAGGCCTCTCTATCAGCCATGGAGAAATACTTTTCGTATAAGATTCTACGAAAATCCACCCAAGGAAGGGTAGCCACATAAACATCTCCAACTTTAGCCTGCTTGAGTCCTTCCCACCATGCTTGTACGTCATCCTCTAATTTTTTGGTGGCCAATCTGAGTTTATATGGATCTTCAACTCCCAACACTTCAAAGATTTTTTCAATATGAGCTGTCCAATTTGTGGCTTCGATTAGAGTAGCAGCGTGACTAAAGGATCTTCGCTTTTGCTTTTGAAACCTTTGCAACCATATGTGGATGCCCTCGGCAGTGTTGTTAGTTGCGTTATCATCTATCGCAGCCCCAGAATTAGTATTTTGGTTAGCACGCCCTTCGAAACGAGTTTTTTGAATAACTGCCTCCACTGTTTGAGCAACAAGATTAGGAAGTACCCTGCCAAAGCTTGGTTAATAGCTGTAACTATGTTCGGATCAACGGGAGTGTCGTTCGAAGCAGAGTCGGTGTTCGAACGGTTTGCCCTGCCGGAGGTTCTACGGGTTTGATGACGAGGAGGCATCTAAAAGAAATGATACGAAGATTAGAATTTAAGGATGATTGCGAGTAAAAGGATACTTAATTTGACGGAATCCTAACCCAGACGTTTACCCAATCCTCACATTACCTAATTACTAGTGTTCATGTTTTCTACAGGAAAGAGCCTATGCTGTAACGCCCCAACCCGAGGGGTGACGTGTCACGAATCAACCCGAGGGGTGACGTGGCACGAATCATAGTATTCAAAACATAAAGCATCATTCCACTATTTAATATTAATAGTACAGAGCCCTATGGTTAATTATTTATTACATATTATATAATTGCTAAAAGTGATTAGCAATTTACATTAATAACCTAGAGCTCAATTCTTTTTCGTAGTAACATGTGAACCTGTTATGAAAAAGATTTACAAAATGAGCCGAATTCCCAGTACGGATAAAAGGCTCAAGTAAAAGAATAACAATAAGTAAACATTTATTTATAACAATAAAAATATATAACTATATAGAATGATACGAAGCAAGTATGCAAGCCAATAAAACATATCGTATCATATGGATGATACCCACGAGCAAAAACATCATACCAGTGGGGCTACGAATGATGCACATTATGCAAGTATGCAAGCCAATAGAACTCAGGGTACCAGAGTATAATAAGCAAATACAGGTAACATGCTCAAAGGACAAACAATGTCAACAAATATCCATACCGTGTAATAAGTAAGGAACATGCGATATTGAGTTCAAACTTAAAAAAAATTATCGCATGCGCACAATATCAATCTATATTTTGAGTTCAAACGATCTTAACCGGACCGTGAACTAAAATAAATTTGGATCCGATTAATATTCCAAAGACGTTTAGGGGTTCCAAAAGAACGCGAAACATGAATGGGGTTTTAACAATCGAGCACGATAATAACAAGAGAAGGGGTAAGAATCCATACCTTAAAATATGTTCCACTATGTTGTCAGACTCGTTCCTTTTAAAGGGTTTTGATGACCTATATAACGTTAATATTTGATTAGATTTACATTTTTTTTAATTTTTTAGAGAACTTTGATATTTTTAAAATGTTTTTATGTATAACTCATATGGACTATTTCTTTTTATTGTGGTCACGTTGAGGTTATAAAATGGCATACAAAATTTTATTAGGAATCAATACTCTATTTAGTTATAGCCATATTTTAATAACTTAAAGATTATTTATTATAAATTTCATTCAATTAGAAAACATTTTAATTTATGTCTAATGTAAATTTAATAATTTAGTTATTTTTATTAATAATACAGTTTGTTTAAATTTAACTATATTCTTATTTTTTTCTAGTTCGTTTAGCTTTCGGAGTAAAGACAATTTCCTTATTAGCTTTAGTATGCATTTATTTTAATAGAATATCTAAAAGTTTATTTATTTATTGAATTATTATAAAATATGTGTATGTAATATAATATGTGGGACTATGCGTTAACAGATAGTCACTGGTCTACAAATCTTGAACACTACAGCCTCTAATAATGAGATGGAGTTCATTAAAAATAACCTATTATTACTTATACGGAGTTTTAAAAAAAATACTACATGCATCTTCTTTATCCTTATTGTTTCAGATTTTCAAAGAGTTACTAGTCTCTTCAGAGTCACTGATTATGTATATATATAAAAGAAACAACTACGTATAAACACAACTAGCGCATATATAATCAGCTTAGGGGGGTAGGATACCTCGGTCCCGAGCGGTAGATTTGAAAAATCGTGGATACATATTGCCGGAAAGCCACAACACGGAAAGAAAATAAACGTCCTCTGTTGTGTCTTGGTGATCGATGATGCGGTGCGCGGTGGATACGGCGGATGGTGTCGTTGGATTTGAGTTTTGTGGTGTCTCGATTCTTGTCGGAAAAGTAGTAAAAGAAATAACAGAATAAAGAATTAGAAGTGATATGAGAACTTGAAGGCAAGCAAGTGGCTGAAATCAGGGAGTTGTTGGTAGGTTACAGGCGGCGCTCAGGCTGCAGCTTGTCGGTGGTCGGTCAAACGATGTTGGGCGGCGGCTTGTATCAGTTCTCAGTTTTGCTTTCAGTAATATTTTAATTCTTGTACTTCAGTTTGATTTTTATACTTTAATTTGATATTTTAAAATGAGCAGACACACACCATTATTTCATATCTTTTATTGTATTAATTTATTTTATTTATTATTATTATATTATTATTTTAATTGTAAAACTCAACGTGCACGGTTATGTACATATTAATTCATTCTTTTTGAATCTTCATTGATGGATTAATTTTATTTTGATTTTATTTTTTTCTTAATTTTCTTCTTATTATTATTAATTGTATATATATATATATATATATATATATATATATATATATTTCCATAAAGTCATTTGGTATTTTCCGGATATTTCAGTTTGGTTATACAAAATGGGGAATTTTTATAAAACAACCTTTTGATAATTTTAACTCTACTCTAGGGGCATAATAATAGAAAATCTTAATTAGTATTTCAATAATTCATAAAAAAGTAAATTCTAAATTCATCAAATAGTCGATACAGTGCAGAAGCATCAAATTCAAGTAAGATAGAATACGACGAGAGGCAAAGTCTTCTAGTAGCTTAAATCTTCAGTTGCGCATGACTTGAAACCTGTGCATCTTGAATGATGTGATCCATAAGATCTTGAGCAGTCTAGGTAGATTGGGGTGGCATTTCTTGAATAATTTGAGCGTGAACGGTTTGCAAGAGGGTTTCTTATTTAGAGTAGGGTTGGTAAACGTGAGCTTACGGGTGTGGGACTTGGTAAGTTTGGGTTATGTAGGGTTGGACTTGATTTATGGGTGGAGCTTGAAGGACGAGGGATTGATAGGTAATGTAGTAGGGTGTAACTATAGTTTGAACTTGATTGGCATGGAAAATCTAAGGGCACATATTAGGAGGAGGATTTGGGTCTTCTGAATGGTAGCAAGCTCGGGTAGTAGAGCATCAGGTTGAGCATGAGGGGTTAGGCTGTTGTAGGACAACTTGTGTATTAGGCGGTGTAGAGCAAGTATATGCAAGGATGATCGAAGCGATTATATTGGGTGCAAACGACATGTGGATTGAGTCGAATGATGAAAGTTACTAGTGGGGCATAACGAGTGAATACCGATGGAGAGTTTCTTGCTCAGGGTACTTTGATTTCGTTAAGGTTGAGGATTGATTTGATTAACAACATAGATTTTATGTTTAGACTTGCGCTTTTTTTGTTGTCGTTGTTGTTGTAGAGAGGATGAGTAGGGGTAAATGAATTAAAATTTCAATCAATGGGGTTAATGAATGTTGAGTCAAGATTTGACACAAAACTGATCTGATGGAAGATTAGAATCTTCTCAACCTCCTCAGAATTCACTAAGTATGGATCCGGGCACACCTTAGACTTCCAAGCAAGCTTTTACTTAGCCGGGTATGACATTTTGTCTATCGGGCAGGGTTATCTTCTCTAAGTCTTCTTTAGTGAATCTCCGAGCAGGGTTTGCTAATTAGTGCATTACCGGGTATGGTTCACTAGTATATGCAAGTTAGGGCAAGAATCACTTTATCAAGCAGGTTTGTTCTTCATAGCCAAGTAAAGTTCACTTCTGAGTAAGCTTTAGGCTAACCAAGCTCATGAAACCAAGTATTTGGGAGATCGGACATGGTATTCATTAATAAAGATGGTCCGGGTATGCCTGGTGTTTAATGAGATATCACAAGTATCATCAGGCAGGGTTCAACTCAAGCAAGATAAAGTGCTTCCAAGCACACTTTGCTAATAAGCTTATTCCAGGCAAGGAGTTGATAGGACCATTGAAGAACAAGGTTGCTCGTAAGGGTTTGTCGGGCAAAGTCTGTCAAAGCCAAGAAGATTGAAGTCTACCCGGTGAGTATTTTACTTTGTAAAATACATTTCAAGTAAAGTCTACCCGAAAACTGATCCCGAGCACACTTCTATATTACCAAGTCATAAAGGATGGCAGAGCATACTCGGAAAGAAAAAATTGATGCAAAGCCTACCCGAAAGACTTGATTTGCACTTAGAATACTTCTGAATATGTAATTTGAATATGTATTATCGGATAGGGTTTCTAGAAGGAATGACAACTGTAAAGGAGGTGTAAGGCCTATAAATAGAATAATTTAGGGCACACCTCCTAGCAATACAGAAAATAAGGCAGACATACACATTAATTAACAGAGAATATTGTGTGTGACGGCTGTCTTAGTATTGTACAGATCAAACCTTCCTTCAAGAAACCCTAAATCGATTATCCACTTTGTATGATTGATATCATATAAATGCAAATCTTTTGAGTAAATCTTGCTTGTGTTGGTTACCTTTGAATACTGATTAAGCAACCATATGTTTGTTATTGATTCCGCCTTTAACAAATGGTAATCTTTCTAAATATAGCAACCCGTCATTAACTCTCTTGTCGACACATTTATTTGTGTGAGTTATGACATGATTTGAGTAAGATCCATCTGAAATCGGGGACCTGACAAGTGGTATCAGAGCCGAATGCTGCTATTTTGGAAAGATTCTTGTTGCTGATTGGAGATTTGAAGAAAGATGACGTAAGCAGACCACTGTTTCATTGATTTGTGACGTCAGCAACTCTGTTCTTCATTTTTCTTCCAGATCTAAAATATACCGGTGTTTTCTCTTCCTTATTTCAATTAAAGCTTTAATCTTTATATCTAAATCTTGATCTAATCATATCAGACACATCAGATCTGAACAACCTGTTTTCAGATCTGATTATTTTAAAACTTTGCTTTTTACCAAGAAACTGATTTTAAGTCCTTGAAAATGTCATGAGGAACAAGAGGTGTCTACTAACAAGATACCAAGATTGTATGGACAGGAAAACTTTACCAAGTGGAAAGTGCTTTTTGAAGCAGCCGTGTGCTACAATGATGTTGATATGTGGAACTCCATAAAGAATGGTCCACAAGCTGCAGTTGAAGAAGGTGTAAATACAGCTGGAACTGCTGCTGTAAGAGAAATAATGAGAAATGTGGATGACAGGGCCTTAGCTATGATTAAGCTAGGACTGTCTTAGGAGATTTTAACCAAGGTGGCACATCATACAACTGCCAAACAAATGTATGATGCCATCCTTGAGATGTATGAAGGGAATACTGAGCTGAAGAACATTAAGAAACAAAGATTGAAGCAACAGTTGGAAAGGTTCAAGTATAAGGAGGGGAAAAGGTTAAAATCAATACTAGAACGTTTTCTAGCTATTGTGAATGAGTTGAGGACAACTGATTATGTAATGACTGACTTTGATTTAAATACAAAGTTACTCAACTCTTTGCCAAAGGAATGGTATACTGCTTGCAAATTCATCCTTTATAAGCATAATTTCAATGAATTGAAATTGGATGATGTAGTATGCTTCCTTCAGGCAGCAGAACTTGAAATGATAGAGAATGAAATGATTAAGGAAGAAAGAACTTGCTTCAATGTTTCAAATGCATTGATTGCACCAATGGGTAACTTGACTACCAAGAATCAACAGCAAATTCCAATCATTGAAGAACCAATTGAGCATAATGCTGATACTCCAAAATCTTTCATTGGAGGTAGCACAATTAATCAAGGAAATCAGCAGAGATTTAATGTGCAACTGATTGGTGACACTGATTCTACCTCTATGGCAAGTGGGAATTTACCTCATTCTAGTGGTGGAAATGGACAAGGAAATGAAACACAGGCCTTACTTTCTATGTTCACTGAATCATATAATGCCTTTGTTGCAAATAACTTAATTCACACAAGTGTGGTACAAGATGACTTAGAACAAATTGATGCAGATAATTTGGAAGACATGGATTTGAAATGACAAGCTGCCATGTTGGCTTTAAGAAGTAAAAGGCTGTATAACAGAACTGGTAGGTCTCTGGTTTCTGGTCCTAATGACAGGATTGGATTTGACAAGTCAAAAGCAATCTGCTACAATTGTCAGCAACCTGGTCATTTTGCAAGAGAATGCAATCAACCAAGAAATTTTCAGATGAATCAATTTCAGAATCAACAACCAAGAGGTCAGCAGCAATACCTACAAAATCAGCCAAGATTCAACAACAACAACTTCAATCTGAACAACAATTACAACCCCAACTTCAACAACTTTCAGCCTCAAATGAATAATCAACAACAAAGTATACAACAGACTCAAGGTTTTCAAATGAACAACAATCAAAACCTTCAAGCAGCTCAAAATGTTCCAAACAACACTGTTCCAGCATACCAAAATCAGATCAGAAATCAAGGAAATGTGGCAGTGACTACACAACATGAAAGAAATTTTGATTGGAGCAATCATGAAGAGGACATTGCAGATGATATCAAGAAAGCAAATGTGGCATTCATGGCCATAATTAAGAAAGAAAAAGGATCATCATATCATGTACACTCTGCTCCCACTGTTGATTTAAATAAAATTATCAATGAATTAAAAACAAAAGTATGCAAGCTGGAAAGTGAGTGTTTTAGGAAACAGAGTATCATTAATGGGTATGAGGCTAGTGAGCAGATCAGTGAAGAAAAGATTAAAAGTTTGGAAGATGATTGCATGATCAGCTATAGAGCTCAATCTAGATACATTACTGAGATTGATGGATTAAAAAAGATGTTAGTTGAAGAAAAGGTGCAGAACACTAAACTGCAAATGGAAACTGAATTTTTGAAGAACTTGGTCTTAACAGGCAACATATGTGGTATTCTGAACCAAGTGAAGGACCAAGACAAATACAAAGCTGTTCCACCTCCATTCAATAACAACTTCATGCTAAAAGTTGACAAAGAAAAGAGAGATGCATACTTGCAGCATTTCAGGGATGTCTTTCAAGACAAAGAAGAATTTGTTGATTTGTACAAAAAGGTAGAAGTGAATGAAGAAGGTGAATTTGTAATTAAGGAAGAAGTACAAGAAGACAAGTCAGTTGGAGTTCAAGTCTCTGAAGATGACTTTGACTCTGTTGAATTGAATCAAGATGATTTAAGTGATTTAAGTGATCAAATCACTGATGAGGAAATCAAAGCTGTTGAAAGAGGAAGAAAATACAAGAAACCAGAATCTATTGATCAACTTCCAAAGTATCCACCAGTCCCACCAAGAATGAAGAAACAAAATGATAAGATGAAAAGAGAACAGGTATCTTTTGACATTTATGAAAAGAAAAAGATAAGCACCAATGCAGTCAGGCCACCAAGCAACAATGTGTTGGAAAGGATAAAGCAAAACAAAAAGAAGAAAATAATTGAAGAAGTTGATTCAGAAAACTTTATCCCAGTTTATCCAGTCTTTTCTAGTTATGAAATATTGGATGTTGGAGAAGTGAAAACTATGGAAGAATATGAAAAGAGGCAGTCAAGGGTTAAAGAAAGCAGTGACGAGGAACCTATGATTATGGAGAAAATTGTCTGTCAAAAGAAAACTTGAAAGACAAGACATTAAGATTGAGGAATTTGTTCCTTTTTTCAATTGATTTTAATGGTTTAAAGAATCAGAAGACTCTAGGAGTCAAGACACCTAAGCCAAGTGAAAGGTTTAAGAAACCAAAAGAGCATGAAAAATTTAAAGGCAAGGTATGGTGCAAGAAGTGTGATGAATATGGTCATCACACAGATTCATGCAATGAGAGATTGAAATTTCAACCATTTCATGTCCCAGATGGAACAAAGTATGGTCAAGACTTTGTCCTGTACAAACAGAAGTATGATGTATATCTGGGAAAAGGAAAGGTGTGTGGAAATGAAACCATGAAAAGAGAAGAAAACAAATCTGCTAAGGAGACAAGGATTGAAAAGAAAACTGATGTCAAAACAAAGAAGCAAGGGACTAAATCAGCAAGAATAAGTATATCTCCTAAGAAGCATGAAAATGTGACCAAAAAGAACTCTCAGCCTTTGAGAATCAAACAAGATACTTAATCAGTTAAATCTGATGAATCTCAAGGATCACCTAGAAGTGAAAAGATAAGAAACAAAAGTGTCTTTTAAAGAAAGAAATCAACAGAACTAACAGGTGATGAGAAGTTCTTATTGAAACATGGATATGAACCACAAGGTTTTCTTTGGAAACCTAAGACTGAGATTAAAGTTGAGACAGTTGCTGATGTGAGAGACTACTCAGGAAAGAAGGACTATGTGATTAAGGAGTATGCCACTGACTCAGCTGAGTACCAGAAATCAACCTCACTTGTTAAAACCCAAAGAGAGTGTGGTTATGAAACTGATAATTCAGACAACTTAGAATTCACTCATGAAGATCCAGAACCAATAACACTCACTTCCCAAGCTGTCACAGAAACTGAAATTGATGAGTTGCAAGCTGTAGAAGCCTGCACTTCATCACTAAACTAATCAAATTTTCTTTTGTGCAGGAACAAACTACTCCTTTGAATGATATATGGTACATGGATAGTGGTTTTTCTAGGCACATGACTTGTGAAAAAGATCACTTGTCAATTATGAAGAAAAATATGAAGGTCCTGTTGCATTTGGGAGAGATGAAAATGGTGGAAAGATTGTGGGGAAAGGAATTTTAACAAATGGAAAAGTCTCATTTGATAATGTATTTCATGTTGAAGGTCTTCAGTATAATCTACTGAGTATATCACAAATGTGTGATAAGGGATACAAAGTCAGTTTTGATGATTCCCACTGTTTCATCTTAAAACCTGAGTTTGTCATTCCACCTGAAATGATTATGATGATGGCACCAAGAAATGGCAACTTGTATGAACTGAATATGAAAGAAGCTGTTTCAAGTGGGGGTGCATGTTTTGTTTCCAAAGCCACTGAAAATGCCACTGAAAAATGAATCAAAATTGTGGCATAGGAAACTGTGTCATGTGAACTTAAAGAACATGAATAGACTTGTCAAAGGTGAGCATGTCATAGGCTTACCTACAAGAGAGTTCAAATTGGAAGATCATTGTAATCCATGTCAAAAGGGAAAACAACACAAATCTACTCATAAGCCTAAGCTTATCAACTCAATTGATCAAATACTTGAATTACTTCACATGGATCTTTTTGGTCCTGTGAGTGTGCCAAGTATAGGAAAGAAAAGATACTGTCTTGTGATCATTGATGACTATTCACGATGAGACTGCAGAGTTGATTAAGGGTTGTGTAACAATGATTGAGAACAAATTGAATAAGAAGGTTAAAATAATGAGAAGTGACAATGGTATTGAGTTCAAGAATGAAGTTATGCAAAAATTTTGTGCAGAAAAGGGAATACTTCAACAATTCTCAGCTCCTAGAACTCCTGAACAAAATGGTGTTGCAGAAAGAAGAAATAGAACTTTGATTAAAGCTGCAAGAACCATGTTAGAAGATGCTAACCTGCCTGTTACTTTTTGGGTTGAAGCAATAAACACTGCTTGCTATGTTCAGAACAGGGTGCTTGTAAACAAAGGCATAACAAGACTCCTTATGAAATATTCCACAACAGAAAGCCTTATATCAAGTTTTTCAAGCCCTGTGGATGCAAATGTTTTCTTTTAAACACTAGGGATTATTTGAACAAGTTTCAAACACAATCTCTAGATTGTTTCTTTGATGGATATTCTACACACTCAAAAGCTTACAGAGTCTATGTGAAAGACCATTTTGAGTGCTATAGAATCATCTAACATCATTTTTAATGAGAATCAATTCAATACAATTGAGGGTGCAGCATGGCTGTTTGATCATGAAAAGTTAATAAGGTCTTTCAAGATTTATCCTGAAGACTTTGATGACTCATTCTACAAGACCAGTGTAATTGAAGAGAAAAAGAAGAAACCACTGGACTTAGAAGAATTGTGGAAAAAGGTTGCTAGAAAAGAAAAGGAATATACTTTTGTGAAGAATTCCTCAAGTAATATTGTTGAACAAGCTCAAGAAGATAATCAAGATGTATAGAATGATCAAGTTCAGAGTGAGGAAGACTCAAGAAACCAAGCAAGTGAAGAAGAAGTTGCATCTACTGCAAGATTTCAAGATCTGTTTCAAAGATTGAACTTAGAAAATAATGGTGCATCTACTTCAAGACAAAATAATGATGAAGCATCAGAATTTCATGATGTAGAGACTGATTTAATCATTGAAAAACCAGAACTCAATGAGTCAAATCTTGACACAAATGTGTCTACAGATATGATTATTCAAACTCCTTATGTGGAAAAGAATCATCCCTCTGAAAACATCATTGGAGATTTGCATGAAAGAGTTACAAGAAGTCACTCAGAAATTGCAAACATCTGTCTCTACTCCTGCATTCTATCCCAAATAGAGCCTAAGAATATTGCTCAAGCACTAAAAGACAACAGTTGGGTAGAAGCAATATAGGAAGAACTGGCTCAGTTCAGAGATCTACGTGTGTGGGATCTTGTTGATAAACCAATTGACAGATATGCAATAGGTACCAAATGGGTTTTTAGAAACAAAAGGGATGAGATGTGTTTGGTGATTAAGAGTAAAGCTAGGCTTGTGGCACTAGGATGCCTTTAAGAGGAAGGAATAGACTTTGAGGAAGTCTTTGCTCCTGTAGCAAGACTTGAAGGTATCAGGATCTTTCTTGCATATGCTGCCTCAAAGAACATTAAAGTGTTCCAGCTTGTTGTTAAGTCTGCATTCCTAAATGGAAAGATTGATGAAGAGGTGTATGTTGCTCAACCTCCAGGTTTTGAGGATCCATTGTATCCAAACAAGGTGTATAAGCTAAACAAAGCCCTTTATGGACTGCATCAGGCTCCTAGAGCATGGTATGATGAGCTGTCAAATCATCTTCTTGAAAATGGCTTTAAAAGAGGAGCCATTGACAAGACACTCTTCTACAAAAGAAAGGAATCAGACTTACTTCTGTTACAAGTGTATGTTGATGATATCATCTTTGGTTCCACAAATGAAAAAATGTGTATGGAGTTTGAAGGGGTAATGAAGTCCAAATACAGAATGAGTTCTATGGAAGAAATGAACTTCTTTCTTGGATTACAAGTTCAACAAAAAGCTGAAGGGATCTTCATTCACCAAAATAAGTATGTGCAGGACATCTTGAACAAGTTCAACTGTCATGCTTACAAAACTGCCTCAACTCCAATGGACACCAAAGAAAAGAAGATTGCAGATGAAAAGGGGGAGCCTGTAGATGAACATGAATACAGAGCCAAAATTGGATCTCTGATGTATCTAACTGCTACAAGACCAGATATCATGTTTGCTGTGTGTGTGTGTGTGTTCAAGATTCCAGTAAAGTCCAAGGGTCTCCCACATGAATGCTGTTAAAAGAATATTCAGATATTTGAAAGGAAGACCAGATTTGGGAATTTGGTATCCAAAGAATCAATCATTTGATCTAATTGCCTACACAGACAGTGATTATGATGGCTGCAACATGAGCAGAAAGTCAACCTCAGGAGGATGTCAATTCATGGGAGAAAGGCTAGTGTCATGGCAATGCAAGAAGCAAACAACTGTCTCAATCTCAACTGCAGAAGCAGAATATGTTGCTGCATCTTCCTGCTGTGCACAAGTTCTATGGATTCAGAACCATATATTTTTCGGACCCATATTTTTATATATACCTTATTTTGAGAGTATTTTACCAAAAATATAATTATAAAAGTCATTCAAGTTGTTATCTATTATTTGTAACTCTTACCATTAAAGTAGTCATTGAAATGGATAATATCATAAATAGGTTAGCTGAAACCAAAAATTCTTAAAATATAAAAATCTATATTTATTTTCCAACATTTTAAAAATGATAATGGAAGAAAAATTGAGAAATATAATCTTTAACAATTATACTTAACGTAAAATACGCAAAATCATAGTTTGTAAACTTTTTACAAAAACCTCAAATAACAAAAGTATAACCGAATTAGGTCACGAGCACATTTTTATCACGATTATTGTTAGTGCACGGTTTTGCGTCTCGAGTCTTTGTAATTATCGTTAAATGTTTATTTGATTATTTTAATGTAATATTTAATGTTTGTTTATCTAATTCGTTATGTCATGTCTAGTTCGCTAGGAATGTTAGCGAACTAAGACTAGTTCGTTAAGGTTAGGTCTAGTTCGCTAGGAATGTTAGCGAACTAGGACTTTATAATGTATTCCCTCCTGATTCGTTAGGGGATGTTAACGAATCAGGGGATGGTTCGTTAAGTTAATTTAAGTTAACGAAGGGGAAGCTGGTTCGCTAGGGGATGTTAGCGAACCAGATCGTCTTCTATATATAGTGAACCACTGTTCACTTGTAAAGGAGTTGAAGTTTTGAGAGAATTAACATTATTCAGAAATATTTAAAGTATTCTCTCTCTCTTAAGCTTCAATTAATCTTATATTGATAATATATATATTACATAACAATCAAACTGAGGTATAGAAAGAGTTAGATCCGTTTAATTATTATCAACATATAGTTCTGGATCAGATCTAAGTTATTGACTAGAACGAGTGTAAGTTAGGGGATCAAACAAGTGGTATCAGAGCTTTCGGGGCTCAAGTCACTTGGTTTGATTGTTATTATTATAATTTTTGATTTATTTTCTGTTTAGTTTGAGTTTGAATTAATTTGGGTTGTTTTGGATTGATTATGGATGGATTAGAGTGAAACTGGTTTAGTTAAGGTATAATTGAGGTTCAATTGTGTGGAATTGAATTGTGAATTGGATTTGTGATGTGTATTGGGTTTTCGGTTTGAGTCCGTGAACAGGGGAGTGGTTTTGGTTAAACTTGATTCGTGTATGGTGTTAATCGGTTACGAGTTGTGCTGGATTGAATTCGCTTTGCGATTACGAGCATTTTGATATATTATGTGTTGAGTTTGATTAAGAATTGTGTGTGTATTACAGATCTGGAATTGATGTATTTCTGGGTTTGATCTTCATATTTCTGGAAATTTGTTCTTGAATGTTTGAAGATTTGAAGATGAATGCGATTCGTTATAAAATTTTAGGCGATTCGCTATGTCTTTAATTTGATTCGCTATCAATTCTTGTCATTCGCTAATCAGTTCGCTAGCTGATTCGTGTGAGTTAATCAATTCGTGTTATCTAGTTCGTTAACTAGATAACTGATTCGTTTGACACGTGTTTGTCTTGGAATTTGTGCCATAACAACTTTTTGCCACGTGGCAAAAAGGAATCAAGTTTGTTACAAACGGTTGTAACAACCTGATTCGTTATATTATAATTCGCTATAGTGTTGATTCGTTATCAACTGTAGCTGATTCGTTATCTTGATTCGCTAAGCATTCCTTAGTAATTCATTAAGTTAACTAGGTCAATTCGTGTGATCAATTCGTTAAGTTGACTTGGTCAATTCGTGTGATCAATTCGTTAAGTTGACTTGGTCAATTCGTGTGATCAATTCGTTAAGTTGACTTGGTCAATTCGCTTGATCAATTCGTTAAGTTGACTCGGTCAATTCGTTTAGTCAATTCGTTAAGTTGACTTGTGATTCGTTAAGCCTTTATCACATTCGTTATCTGTTTCGCCATTTGGGTGATTCGTTAAACTTAGTTGTGATTCGTTAAGGTTGACTCGCTTAGTTGACTTTTGATTCGTTAACCTATTCTCCTCGTTCGTTAAGACTTGATTCGTTAAGTCTCAATTCGTTACAACTGTTCACAGTTCGTTACAACTAATCACAGTTCGTTACAACTGTTCACCATTCGCTACTACTGTTCACTGATTCGTTAAGATATTTTATTACTTGTTTATTTTCAAAGATGGCTGGTATGTATGCATTGGCATCTCAAAATATGTTGATGCAACAGATGTTGCAACTTGATACCGAGATTGGTTCACATTCTAAATGTCCAAGATTGATGAAATTCAGTGACTTTGCCAAATGGGAACCTCGGTTTCGTTCACATTTAGGATCGGTTCATCCTGACTGTTCATATTGTCTGAATGAGGTTTATGTTGCACCAATGATTGGTGATGATACTGTTGGGTATACTCCTAAAGCTGTCTCTCAATACTCACAAGAAGAGAAGAAAGCTTTAGAAATTGAGATAAAAGCATATTCTACATTGACTATGGCTTTACCAGAGAATATTTTTCATCAAGTTGGAAGTATCAAGAGATGTGCATATTTGTTTCAACATCTGCATATGAGAAGCATGGGAAACACAGCTGAGAGTAAGAAAGTGATGCTCAAGTTTCAATTTCGAAACTTTAATTTATTAAAAGGAGAAACAGTTGAAGAAATGACTACCAGATTTAGTCATTTGATTGCTGAAATGGATAAAATGAGAATGAAAATTTCTGAAAGAGATAAAATTGACACTATCAAGAGTGTGCTTCCTAGTTCCTATTCAACATTTGTCATGGTTTTGAAAAAGAATGATTATTTTCTGAATGAAGATTTGACAGCACTTGAATTCCTACAAAAGATCGAAGCAAGAGAATATGATCTTAAGTGTCAAAAGTCTTCAAAAAAAATCAAGATCCGGCTTTCTATGGTGGAAGTATGCCTCTGAGTTCAACAATCTCACCTATCACTGCTTTTCTTACTCATGCCGCAAGTGAAAAAGAATCTGCTTTATTTAATGATCCAAAAGTTTGTTTCTACTCTGCTGGTAATTCAGGTGGTTCTGGAAGTTCTACTAGTACTAATCCATTTGCTACACCTCCTAGTGTGAATATGAAGGAAGCTGAGCAAAACTTTGCTTTTCTGACGGCATTTATGTCTTCATATGAAAACCTGGTGAGTAGTAAAATTGCCACGAGTGAGTTAACAGATGAGGATTATGATCAAATAGATCCGGATGATTTAGAGATCATGGATTTAAAA
The DNA here is from genome assembly GCF_021521415.1 of Bidens hawaiensis. Lineage (NCBI taxonomy): Eukaryota > Viridiplantae > Streptophyta > Magnoliopsida > Asterales > Asteraceae > Bidens > Bidens hawaiensis. The sequence goes on along the minus strand of NW_027501526.1, from coordinate 17,478 downwards.
TGGAATATGGCCATGATCGTTCGTAAAGTTAAAAGATTCATGCAGAGAACTGGAAAAGATCTTCCAGCGTTAAACAAGAAGTTGGGTTTTGACAAATTGAAGGTGAAGTGTTATAATTGTCAAGAATTCGGTCATTTCGCGAAGGAATGCGACAAATCAAGAAAAGAATACACTGGACCTCGTGGTCAAAGTAAAAACGCTTCTTCACCACGAGGAAGTGATGCTGAAAAGAAACCGTCTACTTCTACAACACAAGCGATGTTAGCAGATGGAACTGATTGGTCTCAAAGGCTATTGTGCAATGATGTTCAAGCAAATTTAGCTATGTTTGGGTTACATGAAGATTGTCAAGATGCTACTGCTAGTGTGATGTCTTCAGATAATGATTCTGGATCTGATTCTGATGATTCTTGCAACAAGTCTTCTGAATCAATGTGTAACACCCCGTAACCGCAGCGGAAACGTAAACGGGATGCAACAGACACCTCTGATATCAACCACATTGTTTATAAAGAAAACTGAATACATTAATATACTTCAAATTACATTATCTCATATTTCATTACCGTCTAGGTGATACACACATTATACAATACGATACATAATTCTATTTATTATAATGTATCCTAACATCCCGCACGCAAATCTTACACACATCAAGCACTTTGCACGTAAGCAATCACTTCATCTTAATTGTACCTGAAAAGCATGTGAGAAAACGGGTCAACTACGAATAGTTGGTGAGTTTCACAATTTGAGTAAACCATGATAAATCCATATCATAAGATAATATTATCGATGTAATTATGCTGAGCCCACAAGTGAAACCTCTGACTATCCACACACAACCCCCGTGGTATACTCCGCCCACGGACCTGCCCCAAACCGCTATGCCTAACATTACATAGCAAAATATATAGACCAACAAAATAGACATGTGCAACTGGCTGGGAAACATCAGCAAATCCATGCCGGACCAGTTGGGTTTGTCAGACCAATAGTACTATCCACACTCTACCGGCTTTCAGTTAAACTCTCGTGTTCCGGGGCCATAGAATGTTAGCAATTCAGACAATTACCATCTTAGTACATTTCCGTACGATTCCCGTACAATAAAAATTATATAAATCCACGCAAATCCATGCGTTCAGTATGTACTAAAACATTTCAGTAGTAACATGCTTCCGCCCCGAGAAAATATTTAAAAACAATTCAGAAAAAAGGGCTCGTGAAACTCACCTTAGCACATGCAAGCAGGTAACAACAATCATTGTCAGTTAACACGTCCAATCTGTATTATGATCCCTATGATCGTTATTATACAATTATTTTTTATATAACCTTTAACCGTATCAACCGGTACATCTGGGGACAATGTTAACCCAGTACTGTACCCATTCCGGGGGCAATGTTAACCCAGAAACACTTCTCCGGACTCAGATTGTGATATCGTTTAGAGTTCAGTAGTCAAAACTACTATTAGTTCGTTTCCCCGTTTTGCGTGCCTAGCACGGTTATCCGTTTTTACGTTTCAAAATGAGTTTGGTCACACACGACCCGAAAATAGTTGTTGACTGATAATTTAATTAAATTTGTGAAATTAGAGCTCGGTTTAGTCGCCCCGATTGGCCGCGGGACCCGTTTCCGTCTTTAGTGCACCGAAAACTGTTTTATCGGATAAAATTACTCAAATCATCCGAATTATTTTCGAATGATTTATTTTTACTTTTTTAACTCAGTTATATGAAAATAGTTCATTTTTAGGGTTTTTATACACCGGTCAGCTCGTTTAGGCGAACTTTACCGGTTTACGCGTTTTAAACTTTAAAAGTTTGTTTTTGCACAAATAATTATCCGTTTAATCTCGGATCTTGAAATTTTGCAAAAATCACTTTTTGACAGTGGGGAATTTTATAAAATTATTTCCAGAATAAATTTTTATATTTAAAATTTATTTATCTATTTTTAAACACCATTTAAACACTAAATATGTCGTAAATACCAAACGACCTTAGAAAAATCCCAAATTTTTCTAGATGTCCCCTGCCATCCACATAGTCCCCTGTAATTTTTACAAAACCAAAATCTCTCTTTACATGCCATTTTCACTAAAACCGAGCTAGAAAGCCCTAGAACTCGTTTAACCGGAGAGCCTACTTAGACTTCTCCAACTGACCTAAAATTTTGTGTGTGACTTTTACATGTTATAAAAAGCTTATCTGCAATTTTCCAGAATTTTTCATGATATTTAACTATTTTTCATCATTTTTGGCCAAAACCGAGAATTAAATTCACCAAATATTCATCATTTGTCCAAAAATTACCAAAATTTCACAGAACTCATATTTTCATATATCTAAGACCTCTGTAAAATTTCATAACCTAACTCTAAACCATCCACAATCTGTCCAAAAATCCATAACCGAACATAAACCGAATATACCTTTCGTTTTCCGCCACTACAAGCTACAAACTCGTCTTTCCGCCTTATCTACCACTAAATACAGACCCTACAACCAACATACCACAATACCAAGCAAGTTACACTCACGATCAAGCCTCTTACACTATAGTTTCGGTTATTGTTTCAAAACTAAAGTTTAAACCGTAAAAATTAGTTTTTAGTTCGTTTAACTCCTTTCTTGGACCAAGATCCCTTGTATAACCCGTATACATCACTTGATCATGCAAGAATCGGTTTTCATCTTTGAAACCTCATTTTCTTGCAAATAAACTCAAGAAACAAAGGTGGAAACGTAAATAACTCAACTTTTTACCTTGTTTTTCTTGCTACAAACTCGGGTTTTTAGATCATGGAGTGGAAGAGAAGATGGATAATATGGAAATGCTTGGTAAAAAAAATAAATGGAATGGGGTTTATGGGGGGGGGGGGGTCCGATCGGAATTCATGGAGGGGTGGGGTGGGACCCACCTTTTCATTCTTAGCCACATGTTTGGATATTGAGAATCCGGATAATGTTTTGGATAATCTGGTTCAGTTCGTTTTTCGGTTAAATGTTTAATTCGGCTTAAAACGAGGCTAAAACGATCGTTTTCGGCTTAAAAATGAAATTTATATAAAACCACTTTAAAAACTTTAAAAACTTAAACCATAACATTTATTAGCTTGAAACATCATATTATTAATAATTGCGCATCTTTTTCGGCTTGATCGATCGTCTCTTGCTCGGTTTGGTATTAAAGGTTTCGTTTAATGTACCGACGTACCATTAAATCGAAATTCTTTTTATGTGCCGTACTTTACTTATCCCGAAGCATTAATGCTTCGTAAAATCACTAAATATTATAGATGTCGTCTATTATTGAACCCTCGATTCGTTCGGGTTTCAATAACTATCGATCGATTAATCGCATAATCAATACGATGAATTGTATATTCACGTACAATCGATACAGTGAACCATGTATTCTCGTATCATTACTATGGTAATTCATGTACCCGACATTAAATATAACGTAACTATTGTCTACCGGTTAGGGCATGCCTGGTTTCTTCGGAATCGTTACATTATCCCCCCGTTAAGAAATTTCGTCCTCGAAATTTTACACGCCCACTATCCTCTTCCGAGAGAAAGGTGGGGGTTTTTCCTTCAGAATTCACCCTCGCGTTACCAGGTATAATCTGGTCCTCGCTGTGAATTCCACTTAATCTTAATCAATAAAGCTTAGTGTGTCCAAACTGTTTAGTTTTCCCGTCTACTATCTCTACGGAATTATTTATGATATCAAGCATGTTTTCTATGAGTACCTCCATTACTAGTACTCTCGTTGCCTCGTCGCTTAGGTACTTTTCAATCCGTATACATGGCAAAACATCATGTATAGTACTTAGCCCCTGGAGTGCTTTAATCGATAAACTAAATGACCAATCATGGAGATAGTCTCATGAGGTCCAATATATTAAGGAGCTATTTTCGGTTTTGCCAAACCTCATATCACCTCTCTAAGGTGATGCCTTAAAAATGCATTGTCACCACTTTTCAGTGACAATGGTTTCCTTTGAATGTTGGCATAAATCCTTTGCCAATCTCGCGCTGCTTTCAACTCATCTTAAATATTATAAATCCAATTGGTTGTTTCTCGAATCAATTCAAATCTTATGGCTTGATTGACGCCCATTTTCAATTTACCAAATTGGTGATAATTACTTCACCCATAGAAAGCTTCAAGCTCTCGATGCTTCCTTCCCCGCCTTCCAATAGTGGAACTATGATGACTATTTCGATCTGAGATAATTGAAAATGGTACTCCACGACGAGATACCATTTCATCATAATGAATTTGGGCGAGAATTCATTGTGGTAATCGTCATGGATTGGGATAAAATGTGGGGATTGGTTAATCGATCCGCGATTACCCAATTTACATCATGCCTTTGATATACCTTGGGAATTTGCGTCCCGAAATCCATTGTAATCTATTCCCACTATCATTGGCGAATTTTCTGTCGTTGTGGCGTTCCCTAGGGTTTTCGGTGTGCAGCCTTATCTCTTGCATAACTTAAATATTCGCCAACATACGTAACCATATCTTTCTCCAAACTCGGCCATTAATAAAATCCTTTCAGATATTCGTATCATCAATAGTCTATTCCGATCCCGGATGTATGGAATATTTCGATCTATGCGCTTCATCCATGATTAATTCACGAAGGTCATGGAGGGTCGGGATCCAAACCCGATTTTTGAAGTAGAGAATTTCGGTCACGCGCTGTTCGAAATTCTTCTCATTGCCGTAAAGTTCCTCCTTTTCCAATTGTTCCTCTTTCAACGCCTCACGTTGAGCGACTCGAATCAGGTCCGAAAGGTTCGACTGGACTATCATCCCCAGCGCTCGCACTCGCAATGGCTTAACCCGATCTTTCCTACTCAAGGCATCGGCTACGACGTTAGCCTTGCCGGGGTGATAACGGATGTCACAGTCATAATCGCTTAACAACTCGACCCATCTTCGTTGAATATGAGACTGCGGTCTCTTATCATCTATAAAATTTGTACATTTGAGTCGTACAAAGGATTATGAGTTGGGTAATGCTAAAAATTCTTCAATAAACCGCTGATAGTCTCCGGCTAGTCCTAAAATTGGCGCATTTCCTTGGGCGCCTTGGGTGACTGCCAATTTTAATGGTTTCTATCTTATTTGGATCTATGTGAAATCCTTGTTGCTTTACAACATGACCAAGGGATTATGCTTTCTGTATTCAAAACCACATTTCGAAAACTTCGCGTACAACTCCTCTTGCTTTAACACTTCCACAATTTTCCTTAAACGTCGTTCGTGCTCTTCTTTACGTTGCAAATATATCAAAACATCATCAATGAATGCTATGACAAATTTGTCAAAATAAAGTTTACAGACTCGATTCATGAGGTCCATGAACACTGCCGGCATTTGTTAACCCGAACGGCATGAATAAGAATTCATAATGGCCGTAGCGAGTCCGGAACGCCGTTGTTGCAACGTCCTCCTCTTGGATTTTTCATTTGGTGATAACTATATCTAAGATCAATTTTCTAAAAATAAATCGCCCCTTGCAGTTGGTTAAACAGATCATTTACTTCGAAGAAGTGAATACCTATTCTTGATCGTCACTTTATTCAATTCTCCCTAATCAATACATATCCTATCACTTCCGTCCTTCATTTCCCAACTAACACTGGTGCACCCCATGGTGACTAACTAGGTCGTATAAAACCTTATCCAATAATTCTTGCATTTCAGTTGGTGCAAGTCGGTAGGATGCTTTAGCAACAGGGCCAGCTTGAGGTATTAAATCGATTCTGAATTCGACCTGTCGGGTTGGCGGTAATCCAGGAAGTTCTTCTGGGAAAACTTGTGGAAATTTGCGTATCACCGGGATATCATCTATACGTTTTCTTTTAAATCGCACACTTTTCTCTCTATCTAATCGCTTCATCGTCCGAAAGAGAGCTTCTAATCATCTTCTTTTCATATTTGATTTCAGCTTCATGTTGAGCTAGCCAATCCATGTTAACTATTACGTCAAAACTTCTTAACTTTACTGGTCGAAGGTCAATAAGGAAAGGTTAATCGTTCAGAATAATAGGACAACTCCGAACAATTTAGTTAACCATTAGGGGTTTACCGTTAGCGACTCTACAGTATAGGGTTCTATAGTTTCACTAATCGGTATCTTTCCAAAGGGTAGGAGGTTAACAGGAACTAACTTCTATCGGTGACCGTAAAAATATCACCGAAGCCTATTGATTTAAAACTACAACACACTTAACACCACCTTTGGATCATGACTTTCTTTATTCGAATTGCTCACAAAAGCACGGCTCCTTGCTTGATCAGAGGTTGATGCTTGTCATGAGGTTCGTCTTCCAACGACACCTTGGTTCAACCTTGGGCAATTTCTCTTGAAACGTTCTGTACTGCCACATTCATAGCAAGCACAACTGTTTGGCATAATTTGATTTCTTTGGATGGATTGTTATTGAAGTTGTTGGGTTCGGAGTGGTTGTACAAGAATGGGTTGGGGTTGTCGGTTCACATGGCTTCAATTGGTTCTACAATTGGGGCATTACGTCCATCTTTACCACACCTGTGACCTACTATCACTCGACATTCTTCTTCCTGCCGATAACCATATTTTCCACATTTAGGGAAGGACCCTTCACGCGGTTCATGTTTTCACACCAGAACTAGTCTTAGTATAATCCTGGGTTGTAGGACATACCTACTTATTCAAAAGCCTATCTTGCACTATCCCTTTATCATTTCTCTTCTTTAACACTCGACGTCTCACCTAACGTCCTTCCATTCCGCTTCCCATAGAGTCAAATATATCAATGCTGGCTTGTGACACAACCCTTCCAAAGGTTGTATATTTTACAGGATTGACTATACTCCTTATCGATGGAGTTAGTCCCCAATATAGCGCTCACTTCGCTTAGTTTCAGGAGTAATTAGCCATGTTACCAGACATGACAATTCCTTCAAACGATTAGTGTGTTCTAAGTGATCAGCACACAACATTTCTATCTTCCATAGCTCAGTTTCCAATCTCTGAACTTAATTACTCGAATAAAAGTGCTCTGGCACAAGAATTTTAAATTCTGACCATAACATCTGAGTAATAATTTTTCTAACTATAATTTTGTACCATCGTGTTCCATCACGATACGACATAATCTACCAATATATCTGTAGCATATTTCACTACACAACGTTCTAGACTCTTACCAATATCCTTAACCATTTCGATCTCTTCTATCTACTCGCTAATCTATTCCTCCCATTACCATCAGTAAACTATTAATAATTTCCTTAACACAACCAACAAACATATCCTTCATACCGGATCTAATCCATTACGACTACTAGTCATGTTTAGTTTATAACTAATACTTGTAGTCATAATAGTATTCGGTGGGACATTATCACTCTTAGTAATAACACTAAGAATTGAAATATTCATATTCATGTGATTGCTCGATCTATAATTCTGCGATCACATTTGCATCAACACTAGCAGTGATCTGTGATACGAAATTCGGTATCATCATCTGCTATCCTTGAGCAATCAACTGAATCATATCAATCTCCATCATTGGAGTTACTCTTTTTATGTCATTCTGCCGTACCCATCCCGTACGCAGTAATCAATACTAATCTCACCGTATAACTCGTTACCAGCTCAATCATAACAACAGGTACACATACACACCAAATATTATCATACATATTACACATACCAGTATCTAGTATATATATGTCCCACAAATATAATAACACATGGACTTAACCTGACGTCGGTTAACGTTTAAATATGTTTCATAACCCTTGTCACCAACTGACATATAGATCTTTCTCAATAAGGATTAATGTTTTAATATGCTTGATTTCAATATCCTTTTGCATGTCAGCATAACCGATACATGCTCACCGTGAGCACCAAACAATTACGTACCACGGAGTTATAATATCCGTGTCTATTCGTATATCCGGCATACACGGTATACCACCTACGAACGAATAACCAACTATGCTATAATGATTCCAACACCTCTTTGTGTATGGGTAATCATTCTATTCGAGTATACATGGGTATATGCATCTAACGGATGTAAGGATAACATAGGGAGTTGCACGGTTCAAGGTAATCGCGCAACCCATGTTGCCTTCAAATATTATCAATTACTATTATGGGAAACTCTATCACTTGCTCAGTCAATGTCCTCAGGCGTTCTAGGTTTGTTAAAATCGGTAATTCTCGATCTGGAGGTGGTATGTCTCATATGTTTGAGAGTGAGAAATACATATATATATTTCCATATATTATTTTTATCTGCTCATTTATTATCAAATTTATTATTATTATATTTTTTTATTTTATTTTATTTATTTATTTATTTATTTATTTATTTACCTTAATGGAATAAGAATGGGTTCAGGTACAGGTCCGTCCGTACGTGAGGGTCGGCGGTTCGGGTGAACATAGGGGGTTATTGGAATATACGGTACCGGTGTTGGTAGGGTAAGGGATTCATCAATTTTGGTTGGGAGTGACGGTTACTAGATACTTCTGGTTAATGTCAAACGGGAGATCTAACTTGGTACTATCATAACTATGGCCCGATAAGTCAGACTTATCATCAACCGATGCTCTAGAAATTTCAGCATCCTCGGTACTTTTATTATTTCATCCCCCGGTTCCTTATCCGGGTCCTATTTCTCAATACATGTACCCACAAGATATGTATATATATATATATATGTATACACATTGGCACGCATAAATATTATTATATACTTTACACATATGTTGCCATTTTTACCTATTAACGTTCCCCGTGAATTCCCCTGAATTCCCTCGTGCGGACAAGTCTGTTATTATGTTCCGGACCATAATAACTCACTTGTCCATCCAAGTTCATCCAGATCTCGTCACTATAAATTATTAGTTGATATTCAGATCCTATAATACTTGAGCTACTGGTTATATTTTAGGTATCTTTTAAAGACATCCTAATTCTTTATAACCAATGGCTCTGATACCAACTTCTGTAACACCCCGTAACCGCAGCGGAAACGTAAACGGGATGCAACAGACACCTCTGATATCAACCACATTGTTTATAAAGAAAACTGAATACATTAATATACTTCAAATTACATTATCTCATATTTCATTACCGTCTAGGTGATACACACATTATACAATACGATACATAATTCTATTTATTATAATGTATCCTAACATCCCGCACGCAAATCTTACACACATCAAGCACTTAGCACGTAAGCAATCACTTCATCTTAATTGTACCTGAAAAGCATGTGAGAAAACGGGTCAACTACGAATAGTTGGTGAGTTTCACAATTTGAGTAAACCATGATAAATCCATATCATAAGATAATATTATCGATGTAATTATGCTGAGCCCACAAGTGAAACCTCTGACTATCCACACACAACCCCCGTGGTATACTCCGCCCACGGACCTGCCCCAAACCGCTATGCCTAACATTACATAGCAAAATATATAGAACAACAAAATAGACATGTGCAACTGGCTGGGAAACATCAGCAAATCCATGCCGGACCAGTTGGGTTTGTCAGACCAATAGTACTATCCACACTCTACCGGCTTTCAGTTAATCACTCGTGTTCCGGGGCCTTAGAATGTTAGCAACTCAGACAATTACCATCTTAGTACATTTCCGTACGATTCCCGTACAATAAAAAATATATAAATCCACGCAAATCCATGCGTTCAGTATGTACTTAAACATTTCAGTAGTAACATGCTTCCGCCCCGAGAAAATATTTAAAAACAATTCAGAAAAAGGGGCTCGTGAAACTCACCTTAGCACATGCAAGCAGGTAACAACAATCATTGTCAGTTAACACGTCCAATCTGTATTATGATCCCTACGATCGTTATTATACAATTATTGTTTATATAATCTTTAACCGTATCAACCGGTACATCTGGGGACACTGTTAACCCAGTAATGTACCCATTCCGGGGGCAATGTTAACCCAGAAACACTTCTCCGGACTCAGATTGTGATATCGTTTAGAGTTCAGTAGTCAAAACTACTATTAGTTCGTTTCCCCGTTTTGCGTGCCTAGCACGGTTATCCGTTTTTACGTTTCAAAATGAGTTTGGTAACACACGACCCGAAAATAGTTGTTGACTGATAACTTAATTAAAGTTGTGAAATTAGAGCTCGGTTTAGTCGCCCCGATTGGCCGCGGGACCCGTTTCCGTCTTTAGTGCACCGGAAACTGTTTTATCGGATAAAATTACTCAAATCATCCGAATTATTTTTGGATGATTTATTTTTACTTGTTTAACTCAGTTATATGAAAATAGTTCATTTTTAGGGTTTTTATACACCGGTCAGCTCGTTTAGGCGAACTTTACCGGTTTACGTGTTTTAAACTTTAAAAGTTTGTTTTTGCACAAATAATTATCCGTTTAATCTCGGATCTTGAAATTTTGCACAAATCACTTTTTGACAGTGGGGAATTTTATAAAAATATTTCCAGAATAAATTTTTATATTTAAAATTTATTTATCTATTTTTAAACACTAAATATGTCGTAAATACCAAACGACCTTAGAAAAATCCCAAATTTTTCCTAGATGTCCCCTGCCATCCACATAGTCCCCTGTAATTTTTCCAAAACCAAAATCTCTCTTTACATGCCATTTTCACTAAAACCGAGCTAGAAAGCCCTAGAACTCGTTTAACCGGAAAGCCTACTTAGACTTCTCCAACTGACCTAAAATTTTGTGTGTGACTTTTACATGTTATAAAAAGCTTATCTGCAATTTTCCAGAATTTTTCATGATATTTAACTATTTTTCACCATTTTTGGCCAAAACCGAGGATTAAATTCACCAAATATTCATCCTTTGTCCAAAAATTACCAAAATTTCACAGAACTCATATTTTCATATATCTAACACCTCTGTAAAATTTCATGACCTAACTCTAAACCATCCACAATCTGTCCTAAAATCCATAACCGAACATAAACCGAATATACCTTTCGTTTTCCGCCACTACAAGCTACAAACTCGTCTTTCCGCCTTATCTACCACTAAATACAGACCCTACAACCAACATACCACAATACCAAGCAAGTTACACTCACGATCAAGCCTCTTACACTATAGTTTCGGTTATTGTTTCAAAACTAAAGTTTAAACCGTAAAAATTCGTTTTTGGTTCGTTTAACTCCTTTCTTGGACCAAGATCCCTTGTATAACCCGTATACATCACTTGATCATGCAAGAATCGGTTTTCATCTTTGAAACCTCATTTTCTTGCAAATAAACTCAAGAAACGAAGGTGGAAACGTAAATAACTCAACTTTTTACCTTGTTTTTCTTGCTACAAACTCGGGTTTTTAGATCATGGAGTGGAAGAGAAGATGGATAATATGGAAATGCTTGGCAAAAAAAATAAATGGAATGGGGTTTATAGGGGGGGGGGGTCCGATCGGAATTCATGGAGGGGTGGGGTGGGACCCACCTTTTCATTCTTAGCCACATGTTTGGATATTGAGAATCCGGATAATGTTTTGGATAATCTGGTTCAGTTCGTTTTTCGGTTAAATGTTTAATTCGGCTTAAAACGAGGCTAAAACGATCGTTTTCGGCTTAAAAATGAAATTTATATAAAACCACTTTAAAAACTTTGAAAACTTAAACCATAACATTTATTAGCTTGAAACATCATATTATTAATAATTGCGCATCTTTTTCGGCTTGATCGATCGTCTCTTGCTCGGTTTGGTATTAAAGGTTTCGTTTAATGTACCGACGTACCATTAAATCGAAATTCTTTTTCTGTGCCGTACTTTACTTATCCTGAAGCATTAATGCTTCGTAAAATCACTAAATATTATAGATGTCGTCTATTATTGAACCCTCGATTCGTTCGGGTTTCAATAACTATCGATCGATTAATCGCATAATCAATACGATGAATTGTATATTCACGTACAATCGATACAGTGAACCATGTATTCTCGTATCATTACTATGGTAATTCATGTACCCGACATTAAATATAACGTAACTATTGTCTACCGGTTAGGGCATGCCTGGTTTCGTCGGAATCGTTACACAATGTTTGCTTGCATGGCTAAGATCAATGAGGTTAGCAATTCTATCTCTTCTACTACATTTGTTAAAGCATCATGTGTTGACTGTGAATCTAATAACTCTAAGTTAGAAGCTTTGAAAAATCAAAATGATAATCTTATAAGAGAAATTGCTTCTCTTAAGGACACTTATCGACAATCTCTTGAGTCTCAAATGAAATATCGAGAAAAGATTGAAGTATTGTCGACAAGTAATCATGATCTCAAAGCCTAGTTATCTGTGAAGATGACCATTAATGACCAAAAGTTTCAGGAAATATTGAAACATCGTTCTAAAATAACTGAGCTTGAGAATGAGGTTCTTGAGTTGAAGAACAAGTTGGGTAAATTTCGAAATTCTTCGTTTTTATTGAATGAAATTATTGAAGTTTCTGGAAAACAAAAAGATTCTAAGAAAGGTATTGGTTTTGTTGAAATTCCACCACCTTTTCATAATGATTATAAAATTAATCCTTTTGCAAGAAAAGAAGAGGATTTGATTCAAAAGGAATCTGTAACTTCTGAAAAACTAAAAATGGTTAAACCTGAAATTGTCAAACCCCAAGTTGCTCCTCAAAAATCTCATGTCCAAAGCAAAAAGGTGCTTGTTGAACACAATGACGAGGTCATTATCGAGGATGTGTTTGAACCAGAGATTATACACAAGAATAAGAACATTCCCAGTTCTAATCATATTCTGTGCGAACCTCATGAATTTGAGGAAGCAGTGTATGGTTCACACAAATCTCAAGAGAAAAAGGAAAATTCAAAGAAAGTGAACTCTATGAAGGCAAAGAAGTCAGTTAAACCGAAAATTTCTGATGAGGATTTAATGCATTTCATTAATCCTTCTAGTTCTAAGCCATCTGCTGCTAGAGTTTTTAAGTTAAAAGGAATGGACACAATGTTCACTGAAAAAGATATTCCAATTAGTATCATTAAGCCTGAGCTAATTGAGAGTGTTTTTGTCAATGAAACTTCAAAAATTCAAGAACTTGAACGTGTGTATGCTCAAACAAAAACATCAGTTCAGTGTGATCCATTGACTAAGGCACAACAATTTTTAAAGCAAGCTAAGAAGATTAATTTTGTTAAGTCAACTAGAACAGATACACTACAAAGTTTTTCAAACAATTCTAATTTAGATTTTTATTTAAAGAAGAAAACTGAATTATCTGATGAGTTTGCTAAGAGCATGACTAAGAATGTGAGTCATCATAAATCATCTATTCCAATTACTTCTAAACATCATCTTGTGGACATGCGAACGTGTTTCTTATGCGGTCAACAAGGTCATGTTGTGAGAAATTGTAATCAACAGAACTTTCAGAATCTTCATCCTTTTATCATGGACAAATCTAAACCAATTCCAGTGGTTAAGGAGATTCTGAAACGACCAATGTCGTATGCTGATGATACTCATATCTTGTTCTCTGATGTGAATCCTCAGAAGGTGTTTCAGATCAATGAAACACACGGTCAAGTGAAACCAAAATTCATTCCAACTGAACCTTTATGTCAAAACAGGAATTCAAACATTGTTCAGGCAGCTTATTTAAGACGAAAGTCTAAGAAGCCAGTAACTTATTCACAAGTGGCTGAACAACAATTGAAATCTGTTAATGTTAATGATCAAAGAGAAAACCAAAAGGTGCCCAAGACTGAGGCCTGGGCTGCCTTTTTGAACTAATCACTTTTGTTTATGTGTAGGGTTCATCCAAGACCATTTCTGGTGAAAACTGGAACATGGATAGCGGGTGTTCTCGTCATATCACCGAAATCTCGACCTTTTAACCAACGTAAGAAATATTCAAGGTGGTTATGTAGCATTTGCTGGGAATTCTGGAGGCATGATCACACAAGAGGGTGATGTTTCAAATGGTCATATTACATTTGAAAAAGTAAATTATTGTGACAAGGTTGATCATAACTTATTGAGTGTATCGCAGATTTGTGATAAAAAGTACACTACAATATTTACTGACAAAGAGTGTCTTATCTTGAAACCGGGTTATGTGATTCCCGAGGACATGGTTATCATGCGATCACCTCGATCAAATGATATTTATGTCTTAAACATGAGTTCTAAGATATCAACATCAATCAAAACATGTTTTGTCTCGAAAGCAACCGAGAAAGACTCGATTCTTTGGCATCGAAGAATGGGTCACATTCATGTTAGAAAGATGAATTATTTAATGGCAAATGACTTAGTTGAGGGTGTCTCGCTAAAGAACTTTAAGTTATCTGATCACTGTGTTGCATGCACGAAGGGCAAACAGAAGAAGAAGACACATCCATCTAAGTTATTGAATTCCATTAATACTCCTCTTGAACGACTTCATATGGATTTGTTTGGTCCAGTGAATCGTGCGAGTATTTCTGGAGACTGGTATTGTCTTGTCGTGACAGATGATTATTCAAGATATTCATGGGTGTTATTTATGAGTTCAAAAGATCAAACACCTGTTTTGGTACAAAACCTTATTACTAAGATCGAATCACTGTACAAACAAAAGGTGAGGAGAATCCGAAGTGATAATGGTACTGAATTCAAGAACACTATTTTGGATTTCTTTTGTATTCAAAAGGGAATTCACCGAGAATATAGTGCACCTTATGTACCTCAACAAAACGGTGTTGCTGAAAGGAAAAATAGAACTCTGATTGAAGCTGCACGTACAATGCTTGCTGATTCAAAGCTTCCTATTCAATTTTGGAATGAAGCAGTGAACACAGCTTGTTATACACTTAATCGGGTTCTAACAGTTAAACGACTCAAGAAGACAAGCTATGAAATTTTAAATAATAGAAAACCTAGTTTAAAGTACCTGGAACCATTTGGGTGTCCGTGTACAATGTTGAAGAAGGATTCGGGTAAATTTGATGAAAAGGCTATCGAAGGATATTTCTTGGGCTATGCGTCTCCAAAGAAAAGAGTATTTAATTTTACATCTGGCTGTGTTGAAGAATGGTACCATGTGGACTGTCAAAAGTACACAACTCCTCCACAAGGGAAAGGTCCAGATTGGATGTTTGACTACGATAGTTTATTTAATTCGTTTAATCCTTCGACTGATCACATCGATGAAGATCTGGTTAGAGCTTACTTTGAAGAACAATTGAACATTCCAAGCTCTTCAAATACTAATGCAGATGAAGTTCAACCCGACGCTTCAATTGAAGATTCTCAAGTGGTTCCTCCAGTTGTTATTGATAGTGCCTCTACCTCTTCCGATGATGATCAAGCTGAGATTCAAGTTATCGATCTTGATTGTGATAATGTCTCATCTCCCGAGTTGGGTGAACATTACACTAATTTATTTGACAATGTTGTTGTTCCTGAATATCCTACTCTTCGGATTCATGGATATCATCCACAGGACAATATCATTGGAGAACTTGATGTGGGCGTTCGTACACGTCATCAAGTTGCTTCATCAAGCGACAATAACGTATTGTGTGCTTACACTAATTTACATTCTTCGGGAATTGTGAATATTGCTAAATTCAATTGCTTTCTATCTCAAGTTGAGCCAACGACAGCTCGTAAGGCACTTGAAGATCCTTCTTGGGTAGAAGCTATGCAAGAGGAATTACAGCAGTTTGCACGATTGGGTGTTTGGGATTTAATAGACAAACCTGCTAGAGTCAAGAAAGCTATTCCGACTAAGTGGGTATTTAAATGTAAAAAGGACGATCGAGGGGTGATTGTCAGAAACAAAGCACGTCTTGTGGTGCAAGGTTTTCATCAGCAAGAGGGTATTGATTATACTGAGGTATATGCTCCAGTTGCAAGATTAGAGTCGATTCGAATCTTTCTGGCTTATGCTGCTTACAAGAATATCAAGGTTTATCAAATGGATGTCAAAAGTGCTTTTCTCAATGGTGAACTACATGAGGAAGTGTTTGTTCAACAACCACCTGGTTTTGAAGATCCTGATTATCCTGACCGTGTTTACCGTTTAAACAAGGCCCTGTATGGTTTACATCAAGCCCCGAGAGCTTGGTATGGCACACTTGCCGACCATCTGACGGATAATGACTTCAAACGAGGAACTGTTGACTGCACTTTATTTCATAAAACTGTTGGTGATGATCTTCTTCTAGTCCAGATTTATGTTGATGATATTATATTTGGGTCTACAAACGACACTTTATGTAAGGAGTTCGAGAAGTCCATGCAAACAAAGTTCGAAATGAGCTCGATGGGAGAGATGAATTTCTTTTTAGGGCTGCAGGTTCATCAATCTGATAAAGGAATCTTCATTCATCAGACTAAGTATGTGAACGACGTCTTGAGCCGATACAAGATAACTGCCGGAAAAATCCCTTCAACTCCTCTTCCAGTGGGTCACAATTTATCACCGGATGAATTGGAGGATACCGTTGATCCGACCCTTTATCGTGCTATGATTGGTTCTCTAATGTATTTAACTGCTTCTCGACCCGACATAATGTTTGCTGTTTGTGTGTGTGCTAGGTACCAAGCTAGTCCCCGAGTGACTCACCTGGCAGCGGTCAGGCGTATTTTGCAATATCTACGGGGAAATCCTGACATCGGATTATGGTACCCCAAAGATAATTCTTTCAATTTTACCGCCTATTCAGACTCAGATTATGGAGGATGCAAGATCAACTTCAAATCAACGACTGCAGGATGTCAATTTTTAGGAAACCGGCTTGTTTCCTGGCAGTGTAAGAAGCAGACAACGGTCTCTACTTCAACCGCCGAAGCTGAATATGTTGCAGCCTCGAGTTGCTGTTCCCAGGTTCTGTGGATACAACAACATCTTCGCGACTACGGTTTGAAGTTTCTTACTACTCCCATCTTGATTGATAATTCTGCTGCTATAAGTATCACCAAGAATCCCGTACAACATTCTAAAACGAAACATATCGAGATTCGATATCATTTTATACGGGATTGTTATGAAAAGAAATTAATTGATCTTGAGAAAGTACACACTGATTTTCAAAAAGCCGATCTATTTACCAAAGCATTTGATAAAACACGTTTTACTTTTTTGATTGGTTTAAATGGATTGAAGACCCTTGCTGAGATCCTAAAATTAGGATAATTATCTTTTAATTGCTTTATAAATTTAGTCTTATTTTTTTTATGTTTTAGATTTTAGGGGGTGAAAAGTATAGAAAATACAAAAAGAATGTGCTTTCGTCTGTATAGATAAAATCCAAAAACATTAAAAAATTTTCAAAATTCAAAAATATTGTGATTTATGTTCTTTAATGTTTTCCCTTTAAATATCTAGAAAAACCAAAAACTTTTTAAAATTTTTTTGAAAAACCAAAAAGAATGTGATTTT
>NW_027501525.1:0-67852 GCF_021521415.1 Bidens hawaiensis | reverse complement strand
GTATGGCGCTTGAAGATTCTTCATGGGTAGAGAAGCAATGCAAGAAGAATTACAACAGTTTAATCGATTGGGTGTTTGGATCTCATTGACAAACCTGTAGAGTTAAGAAGCCTATTCCAACCAAATAGGTCTTTAAATGTAAGAAGGATGATCGTGGGGTCATTGTGACATTCGTCAAATTCGGGCCTCGATTTGTTTTCGTGTTGTAAACTTTTATTATGTAAACCCGACTCAACATTTTTGTTTCTTTAAGTATTATATAATATTATTATATACCTCGATCATCAATAAATTGATGTTTGTCATATTATAGTGTCGTTAAGAAAAACTTAAGGCGTTCAAACTAATTTTCGTAAAGTTGTTATAAGCTTTTAGAACCTTTAAACTCATTTTAACCTTTGTTTGAAACTTGAGGGGTTGTTTTTGGAAAATATATAATACATATATATATATTTGGTTGGGCAGGGGGTAAGCATGCGTGTGTTAACCTCACTAGGGTGTCCCCGTTGGTGGGGCTGAGAGACAGTGGCTTCGTACCGGGACAGGCGGTTTTGAGAGCGGAATCTAGGAAGGTTGCTAAGCATGAGGCAGCATGTTTGGAGAATCAGCACGGTTCATTCCATTTGCCTTCGACACTTTTGGATCCCTAGCTCCCGAGGAGGTTCGCTTCTTGGAGCGGGTGCAGAAGGTGGTCCACAATGACTCGCAGAGCCCGAGGAACCAAGGATTTATATTTAGTAGAATAGGCTTTGCGATTCAAAAGGGGATAGCGGCACAGCTTGTTGCTCGCTTACCCATTATCCAGATGTAGCTCGGTTTGTGTTATATATAAATTAATAGTAAATATATATATACACACACAAACAAAATCCTAACCCTCATACACATTAACCAGCCATCCCATCTTCTTCCCAAAAATTCCGGCGACCCCAGCCGTTTTCCGGCGGACTTCCAACACACCACCACTGACCACCACCGACGCACCATCACTAACCCTTCTCCCCCTCTGGTCCGTAAACCATCACCTGCAGCCACCCGTCCTCTCTCACCCTCTCTCGCCGTCACTCTCCCTCTCTCTCTCCGGCTCTCTCTCTCCCTCTCTCTCTCTCTCTCTGCTCTCTACGGCTCTATCTCTCCGTGTTCTCTCTCTCTCTTCGCTCTCTCTCTGTCTTCGTTTTCCGGCGGCTGTTGTTTTTCTTCGTCTCCGGCGGTTCGGCTCGTTCCTTAATATTTTTGAAACGGGTTGGATGGGTACGGAGTTGGTTTGATTTTGGGTAAAAGATGAACAGCCGGGTTCGAGTCTCATCCTAGACCGGTTTTTGTGTTATTTTTATTCTTAACAAATTACGGTTACTATTAGTGCTAATATTATTACATAAAAATTATTATTAGTATTATTATGTTAAACTTACTATGATACGTATTCGTTATTAATATTATTATTTATTATTATCATTATTATTATAAATATTAAAGTTTCTATATTATTAATAAAGATCATATTATTATTTATTAAAATCATATTTATATCATTATTTATTAACAATAATATATTATATTTATTTTATAAATTCGTTTAGAAATCGAACCAACATCGAGTATGATATCATTTTTACTATCAATATTACTTATTATTATTATTATTATTATTATCAACAACACTTTAAATTAATACCAAGATTTTTATTCTATAACGATTAATATTAGTATTATTAATGATAACTATTGTTATAATTATTATAATATATTGGTATTATTAAAAATAATTATTTTATTATTATTATCATAATTATATTATCTTATATATATATATATAACCTATTTTTAAAGTCATTATTATCATTACTATCTTTATCACTAATAACATTATTATAAGCTTTATTATCTATTCATTTTTATAAAACCGAACTCTTGATTTAAGCCTATTTGTTTCTATTTAATATTGGTTTAGTTATTTAAAAGCCCAATAACATAATATTATTTTATTTTAAATTATCAATTAAGTGTGAGTCCCTAATCGTTAGCAAATTAACCGATAACCTGATTAACAACCGAACCTTCTCGTTTATTGTTTTAAATGTAGTTTCAACTAAAGTTCAAGTTCATTAATATATTTTATTTATTCGTTTTCAATTAGCTTTCAAGTCGGATTCTTTCGTTTCGTTTACAAGCTTTCTATATGTCGATCACTTATTAGTTCTCAAATCGTCAATAGAGGTGAGTACTTTCATACCCCTTTTTCCATCTTTCGTTTTGGGGTGACATTTCATACTTATCAAACTAAATGTTTTATTTACTTGAATCTTAAATCCACAAACGTGATTGTATACATTACTTAAATACTTTCTCGATTTGGTGTTCTGTAAGGCCCCGTTACCTGTACCTCACTTTAACGTTGGATTTACTCATAAACACAGTTCTAAATATCAGAGTTAATTAAAACTTTCGCGGAATAATATTAATAGTCAACCATTCATTACAAATATTCATAACTTGTCTTAGAACATGACTTGAAACATGTCTTTCAGTTCAAACATTAATAAATAAATCTTCAGATGCCAGCTTCTTTATTCATCTGCCATGTGTCTCCCATCAAGTCAGCTGTCTCATCCTACTCACCTGCGTGCATACTAAAAGTCAACTACGCTGAGTGAGTTCTAGTTAATCAGGTAACATACATTACATCCATATACATACACTTGTATCCGAAGACACATACTTTCGTCTTTTCTTACATACTTATTTACATACTTACGTACATACTTTCATTCTTACATATACCTTTAAAGAGCATTCTGCCCTATAGCATTCACCAATATTATTATGGTCGGTTCCCTACATTCGCCGATATTATTAGGGTCGGTTCCCTACATTCGCCGATACTATTAGAGTCGGTTCCCTTCATTTGCCGATACTATTAGGGTTGGTTCCCTACATTCGTACTACTATAACATACCTGTCATTTACATACTTTCCTTGACAATACGTGCAATCTTCGAAGAGCGTTCACGTACCATCAACATATCATACATACATTATTCATACATCATATAAAATCATACATACATCATTCATATGTCAATCATACCTTTAACTACCACTTGACGGCACATGCAATATCCGAAGATCGTTCGCGCACCGTCAAGCAATCATCATACATAAATCATACATGGCATACACTTACCACCTAAGGTAAGTGTATTAACTATCACATCGAGTATGCACACAGCCCCGAAAACATAACAAGGAAGTGGGGCTAGAAACTCACCTCAAGGCGGTTGCGTTCACCGTTTACGGTTATTCCCCTCTTTAGCTGTGCACGACTAACTATATAACAATTACGCATATTAATTACTATCACTATCCATATCGTATTTCTAGTCCAATTATAACCCTCAACGAACAGGGGTCCAGGGGCAGCGCCCCTGGAAGCGGGGTCTAAGGGCGGCAGCCCCTAGCAGGGTCCAAGGGGCAGAGCCCCTAGCTGGAAAATTTTTAACAAAATTTCCATTAGGATTTTGAATCATTAAATAATTTGCTAACTTAAAAGTCTAAGGGCTTCTTAGTAATTAATCATTCTTTTTCTAAGTCTAGGGACCATTCTGTTATTCTTTCAAAGTCTAGTTCATTAATATGCTCTTTAACGAATTGGGGTTCATTCGTTACTCCTGTCTTCCATAACGAATTGGCTAATTCGTTACTTCATAACGAATTGGCCTATATAGCGAAATGGACCTTATTCGCTTGGTCTGTTTAACGAATTGAACTTCTTAGCGAATTGACCCCTTAAAGCGAACCAGTCCTCATAACGAATTAGACCTTATAACGAACTGGTCAACATACGAAATGGACTTAACGAACTGGAGCAAGTTCGTAAGTCTTTCCTTAACGAATCAGTACACGAATCAAAGCTAGTTCGTTAGTTCTCCGCTAACGAATTAGGGTTAGGTCAGAGAATGTCAGAAACATTCTCTGACATTCCCTTCCTCGTACACGCCGCATTTCCGGCGCTGCCGCCGGAAAACTGCGGGTTCGCCGGAAAAACTCGTTTTTCACTGTTTTTCGTCCTGTTCGATCCAGATCTGAGCTAGGGTGACCCCTAAACTCATCATAGCTTCGGTTTACACCCGATTCCACCCGGATCTCGTGACTTAAACGGTTTAACGGTGTCGGTTAGTCGTTTCGTGACCATATCTAACGGATTTAAGCTCATACAATATCATACTATCATTACCTTGGACTGGGATCGGTTTTCCTTGGAGATTTCGGCTAGAGAGAGAGAGAGCTTAAGTGTGTGTTTTGAGGGTGTATGGAATATGTGTGAAATGAAATTAAATGGGTGATTAAAGGTTTATGTATTTATGGATCATGGGCTTAAGCCCATGGTCTTTTTCCTTCTTTCATAACCCAAGGCCACAACCCATATCCATTTAACCCAACACTAGCCTGACTCATAATAACTCATATTTCATTTATTAACCGAAACTAGAAAACGGGATGTTACATGTTCTATGCTTATTTGCCTATGTGTTTATCGCTTTTGGTTGGTGGAACTCTATAAATCCGTGAACTATTTGGTATTCTCTTATAGCACGGCGTCGTTAACGTAATGCAATTAACGATATTCTATTAAATCCTAAACCATCTGGTATTCTCTTATGGCAGGTGTCGCTAACGTAATTCTATTAGTTATCCAAATTATGGCTTTTATTTATTTTTTCGTATACAAGTTTTGTGGCTTTTTATTACTATATACCTATAGGCTCAAACTTATGAATTGCTCACCAACCTTTGTGTTGACAAACTTTATTTTATGAAATGTTACAGGTTTGACTTTTGTTGACTCGAGGACTTGACGAAAAACGTTATCAAGACCATTAGGGTATTAGTAAAACGAACAATATAAATGTTCTTGTATTCCATTTGTTTGTGTGAACGAGATATGTTGATTATTGATTTATGAAATAAATGAACTGATTAAATATTGTCACATTAAATAGTGCCTTGTGTATTTGTCCAATTACGTTGCACCCCGGCATGTTCCGCCACCTTTGGTCGGGTTGTGACAGATTGGTATCAGAGCTACAAGACTATAGGATAGGTGGTTAAACGTGACGACCTAGTATAGTCTTTACTTTAGGGTCCTTATACGTGTTGCCTATACGTGTTTACCCTACTTAATTGTTCAATACACATGTTTATTTATATACTTATTTATTTTATCAAATCATAAATATACACACACACACTTTCATAGTACTCCAAGGTATCCATATCTTAAAACGCAAAAACATTAGTTTTTATTGTGTTTTATGGATCATGAGCTTAACTTGGATCCCGTTGTTTCAAATCTCCTTAAAGATTATCTCATATGAGATGACCACTTTAAGTAGTCGAATGCGAGCATTCCGCTCGCCATCCTAATTTTCGGTGTCAAAACAATAGAACTGCGGTGGTTCATGGACTGGCGTTTTGACATGACGTTGTATTCTGATTTATTATTTTTGTTACAATCGTTATTTGAGTCGAAGACATGAAAAAGACGCGGTGGTACGTGCACATGTTTAGACTCCAACATGGTATTTTTTTGTAATAAAGGTTTTTAGTGTCGGAATATCAAGTCATGGTGGTTCATGCACGATTTTCCGCGTTAAAATCTTAAAACATCATTATTACATTTCAAGAATTTAAATCATTTTCCCTTTATTTTGTTATAAATTCTTATCACAAGCCCTCATTTATAGATGTTATATTTTTTTTATATTATTAATAATTCTTTATATCTTGATTTTATATGGTAAAGTTTTACACCAATTTTCTCATTTTGATTTCACAATGATTTTATTACAAGTTTCGTTCATTATGACCTCTTCGATATAAGTTAAAAATATATGTATATATATAGCTAGTTCGATCTGTTCGTAATAATTTTATGATGCCATTTATTTTCATTAAGTCTATTTACATATAAAAATCTTATCATATAAATTTCATCATATTAAAAAGGTTCTTATGATAAATTTTACCCTAAATTTTCAAGTAAATTCTCATTATATAAATCTTAAATTGTCTTTAAAGTTTTCATACAAGATTTCACAAAATTTCATTTTTATAACGATCCCGTTCATTTTGGAACTATCATGTGACAATATTGATTATTTAAATATTTCTCACGACATTTTAATTACACTATATTATATAATATACATGGTAGAATTTTCGTTACCCAAATTTATTTTCATAACAACTTTCATCATGCAATCTTTGGTTCGTTATAAATTTCCACGAATAAAATTTCCATCTTACGATTTTTTTCTCGTTTTGAATTTCTTATGGTAGTTTCGCCTTGATTTTTCAAGAAATTCACAAACTTATAGCTTGTAATTTTCTTGAAATCCTCATGCAAAACTTCATAAAAATTTTACTTTAAAGACAAAAAAAAACTTTTGCTCGTGATATCTTGATTTACTATGCCGGTCATTCTAACTTATCATGATATTTTTGTTACATGATATTAAATAATGAACTTGGTAAAAAAAAATTTCTTTACGCAACTTTGCATTCCCAAAAACAACATTCATCATTTAATATTGGGACCTCATAACAAATTTTAACATTCAACTTACGTATTTTAAATTTCCTCATAAGCAAAAAAAAATCTATTTATATAATATATATATATATACATATAATAACTTGTAATTTTAATTATCAAAATATTCATGGATGTTTCAAACATTATTTATAAATTATGATATTTTCAAATTAATACTTATTATTAGTCAAAAAAATCTCCCTAGACGCAACCAAGTTTCCAAACACATGTATTCCCTCTCAAACTACCGCCTCAAAAATCAAACCATCCTTCCACTACAAAAAGTTCCCCACGTACTCAAGTATTTCCTCAATATGAACGAAATCCTAAACATCCAAAGGTATACTCTCACCAACTCAAGCCCCATGCAAAATCCAAGATGTATAACATTAACCCAACAAAAAGCCTTAAATACCGACACTCCCACGCCACGAAAACCTATCAAACTTACTATCTTAATACTTTAAAGACACTGACACACACCCCCACGGATGCTTTGAACATATTCAAACCAAAGTTTACCCAACTAAGACTCAAAACCCTTCAACCCATACTATGTCGAGTCACAAACCATATGCCACACCGTTCCCATCCAACCATAGAGTTTGATATCAAAATAACAACCCAAACACTCCTTACAAAATACATGTATAAACCAAATCTTAACCCAAACTAGCCAAGATCAAATTATCCAACCCATCAACTTAACCCATGCTCAAATAAGCCAAACCTCACCTATTAGCCCAACCACTACTCACACAAATCAGCTAAGCCTAACCCACTCAAACGACCTAAACTCAACAAACCTCATCAATCCAACTCAAGAAAACTCAACTATCCAAACGGACCTAAACACTCACACTTACCACAAAAATTTCCAAACCATTCACCATACGAAGCCTAAAACCCCTCCCTAAACATGCAAGCTTCGTTTTTCCCAGATTTTTTTTATTTATATATATACAACTAGTGTATTTATAACAACCTCATGTGTTTAAATAATCACTTTTAAATTAGAAACTCTAATATATATATATATATATATATATATATGGTATTGTCGTGACAACAAATTTTTAATATGAGGAATTGTTTTCAAAAAGATTATTAAACAATTATATGCGTGTTTTCAAGGCTTTAAATATTGTCACTTAAGGTGATAAATCTCTAAATAATTTTATAAATACGAGGTTTCATTTTGATTTTTGAATGCGAGATTTATTCAATAACAAATTACAACTTTCCCTATTTTGCATAAACGCAATGACCATGACTCTACAAATCTTTTGGGATGCGGTTATAAATATTTTATATAGGTACACAAATTTTTGTTCAATAACGATTTACGCAAACTATTACTTCTTATTATCGCAAGCATTATTACATAAATATTTTTCATCACAACCGCTTCATGTATACACATTCCCTTAACAAATTGGCTTACAAGATTCATATTTAGTAATGAATTAAATGTTTCTCTAACTACGCACTACAGCGATGCCTTGTTATTATGTTCATTTATTAGAAACAATAAAACGACTTTACTTGAGATTTCATTTTCGATGTTATTCTTATATTTTCAATGAGCATATAAAACGCGATTTACATATTTAGTCATTAATTCGAGTCTCACAATTATTGCGATTTTATTTCCATTTGGTGAGATGTTTCGATGACAATATTTTTCACATGAGATTTCATTGTTGTGTTTTGATTTTCGTGACCGAATGCAAACTATTCAATAACAATTTGTGTAATACTTCCGTTTACCTTTTAAATGATACTTTTTTAACTATGTTATTCATATTTGAACATCTATGTAAACACGATTCTATGCATTTTTCTAACTCATTTCATTTGAACTATTAAGCGGCCTATGTGTTTTTGACCACAAGTTTTGGCGCTATTAGAAACCGTTATTATAATGACGATTATATAAATGGTTTCACAATAGTGGTCGTATTCACGTTTTATCACATTTCATCGATTGTTTTGGTTTTTAACTAAATACTATTTTAGTTATGTTGATGCGTCACCCCAAAGAAACTCACCTCATTCTTGTGATTTCACGCAATCGTATTCTCAATTACCTATAACCTCAAGTTTGTACATGTATGAAACTCATTGCACGACATTATTGAAATTGTAACGTAGTTTACCCTTACCTCATGTAATCACCTTTCGAGTTTCTCATTTTCACTCTTTGGATCCTCGTTTCACTTATTGGATTTTTCTCATTTTTCACTAAATTTTAGTGTCCCGATGTACAACCATGGAGCTTAAGGATTTGTTTATTCTTTTCACATTGATGACATTTGACTTTAAATCCCGTTTCGTAATTGTTTACCCTGAATTTTATGTTATTCGATCGTCTTTACTTATTTAAACCAAATTGATATTTTCACTTTGGTTTATATTTTAATATTTAATTGTTTCAATTAATTATTCCATTTTCCTACTTATTTAAAAGCCAACCCCAGAATTTCCAACTGCGGGTATCATTTATTCAATATGTGTTAAAATTCAACAGATTCATGTACATTTCTAATGTTTGAGGTTTCAAAATAAATATGTCTTTTAAACCACATAATGGGACGAACCATGTGGACCATACGACAATCGAAATAATTATAGGTGCACACTTAATTATCGAAATCCCCGTATGGAAGCCATAGTAAGTACACTTGTGTGCGATAACTCAGGTCCGAGGATGATAGCGGAAAGACGGTAGAAATGCGAGTTATGATAAGGGCATGGTGGATACGCCGCTGGTACTTCCTATATATAAGTGCCTTTATTATGTTCTCATTTGAGGCGTTTTTCGAGCCATCCAAGGATTTGACGTTATTCTTTTGTCAAAAGTTTTTCTTGCAAATTATTTTACTAAAGGCAATATTCGTTAGTAATTATTTTTCTATTTATTTTAATTTCGGGACGAAATTTCTAAAAAGTTGGTGATACTGTGACATTCGTCAAATTCGGGCCTCGATTTGTTTTCGTGTTGTAAACTTTTATTATGTAAACCCGACTCAACATTTTTGTTTCCTTCTTTAAGTATTATATAATATTATTATATACCTCGATCATCAATAAATCGATGTTTGTCATATTATAGTGTCGTTAAGAAAAACTTAAGGCGTTCAAACTAATTTTCGTAAAGCTGTTATAAGCTTTTAGAACCTTTAAACTCATTATAACCTTTGTTTGAAATTTGAGGGGTTGTTTTTGGAAAATATATAATACATATATATACAAACAAAACCCTAACCCTCATACACATTAACCAGCCGCCCCATCTTCTTCCCAAAAATTCCGGCGACCCCAGCCGTTTTTCGGCGGACTTCCGACACACCACCACTGACCACCACCGACGCACCATCACTAACCCTTCCCCCTGGTCCGTAAACCATCACCCGCAGCCACCCGTCCTTTCTCCCTCCTCGGATCGTTTTTCCGATGACCGGGAAACCGGCCACCGGTGCGCGTCGCTCTCTCTCACCCTCTCTCGCCGTGACTCTCCCTCTCTCTCTTCGGCTCTCTCTATCTCTCTCTCTCTTTGCTCTCTACGGCTCTCTCTCTCTCTGTGTTCTCTCTCTCTCGCCGCTCTCTCTCTCTCTCTCTCTCTCTCTGTCTTCGTTTTCCGGCGCGCCTCAAGCGGCCGGAATCAGCTCCGGCGGCTGCAGTTTTTCTTCGTCTCCAGCGGGTTCGGCTCGGTTCCTTCTCGGTGTAGAGCCACGACCTCATGTACGACTAATAGGTAAATTAGTTTTGGGCGTTGGTGCTATCGGTTTTTGCTTATCATTTTTTTCAGATTCAAATCGTTAATAATAGTTTTGTTTATCGGTTATATTTTTGAAACGGGTTAGATGGGTATGTAGTTGGTTTGATTTTGGGTAAAAGATGAACAGCCGGGTTCGAGTCTCATCCTAGACCGGTTTTTGTGATATTTTTATTCTTAACAAATTAAGGTTACTATTAGTGCTAATATTATTACATAAAAATTATTATTAGTATTATTATGTTAAACATACTATGATACGTATTCATTATTAATATTATTATTATTATTATTATTATTATTATTATTATAAATATTAAAGTTGCTATTATTATTAATAAAGATCATATTATTATTTATTAAAATCATATTTATATCATTTATTTATTAACAATAATATTATTATATTTATTTTATAAATTCGTTTAGAAATCGAACCAACATCGAGTATGATATCATATTTAGTATCTGTATTACTTATTATTATTATTATTATTATTATTATTATTATTATTATTATTATTATTATCAACAACACTTTAAATTAATACCAAGATTTTTATTCTATAACGATTAATATTAGTATTATTAATAATAATTATTGTTATAATTATTAAACTATATTGGTATTATTAAAAATAATTATTGTTATTATAATTATCATTATTATCTTATATATATAGGGTGAGGTTAGAATAAGAAGTGAGTTATTTGTAAGAAGTGTGAGAACTAATATCAGGCGTTGGATGTGATCATCTGATGGTGGATATTGTTAGAGTGTTTTTTGTTCGGTGTGTTTTATTTTGTTAGTTCGGTGTGTTTTATTTTTTTAAGGGTAAAAGCCACTTCTTATACTTCTTAGGATAGTTTTACTTTTTATTTTAACCTTGCTCTCTCTCTCTCTCTCTATATATATATATATAACCTATTTTTAAAGTCATTATTATCATTACTATCCTTATCACTAATAACATCATTATATGCTTTATTATCTATTCATTTTTATAAAACCGAACTCTTGATTTAAGCCTATCTGTTTCTATTTAATATTGGTTTAGTTATTTAAAAGCCCAATAAAATAATATTATTTTATTTTAAATTATCAATTAAGTGTGAGTCCCTAATCGTTAGCAAATTAACCGATAACCTGATTAACAACCGAACCTTCTCGTTTGTTGTTTTAAATGTAGTTTCAACTAAAGTTCAAGTTCATTAATATATTTTATTTATTCGTTTTCAATTAGCTTTCAAGTCGGATTCGTTCGTTTCGTTTACAAGCTTTCTATATGTCGATCACTTATTAGTTCTCAAATCGTTAATAGAGGTGAGTACTTTCATACCCCTTTTTCCATCTTTCGTTTTGGGGTGACATTTCATACTTATCAAAATAAATGCTTTATTTACTTGAATCTTAAATCCACAAACGTGATTGTATACATTACTTAAATACTTGCTCGATTTGGTGTTATATGCTTATTTGCCTATGTGTTTATCACTTTTGGTTGGTGGAAGTCTATAAATCCGTGAACTATCTGGTATTCTCTTATAGAACGGTGTCGTTAACGTAATGCAATTAATGATATTCTATTAAATCCTGAACCATCTGGTATTCTCTTATGGCAGGTGTCGCTAACGTAATTCTATTAGCGATTTTATCCAAATTATGGCTTTTATTTATTGTTTTATATACAAGTTTTGTGGCTTTTAATTACTATATATGTATATGCTCAAACTTATGAATTGCTCACCAACCTTTGTGTTGACAAACTTTATTTTATGAAATTCTACAGGTTTGACTTTTGTTGACTCGAGGACTTGACGAAAAACGTTACCAAGACCATTAGGGTATTAGTAAAACGAACAATATAAATGTTACTTGTATTCCATTTGTTTGTGTGAACGAGATGTGTTGATTATTGATTTATGAAATAAATGAGGTGATTAAATATTGAAACTTTAAATAGTGTCTTGTGTTTTTGGGCAATCGGTTGCACCCCGGCATGTTCTGCCGCCTTTGATCGGGGTGTGACAGTCATCGTCAGAAATAAAGCACGTTTGGTTGTGAAAGGGTTTCATCAGCAAGAAGGCATAGGATACACAGAAGTATATGCTCCAGTTGCTCGATTGGAGGCTACACGAATATTTTTGGCCTATGCAACTTTCAAGAATATTAAGGTTTATCAAATGGACGTCAAGAGTGCATTTCTAAATGAGGAACTTCATGAAGAGGTGTTTATTTTGGAGCCTCCTAGTTTTGAAGATCCAGATTATCCAGATCGTGTTTACCGATTGAACAAGGCTCTTTAAGGTCTACACCAAGCCCCGAGAGCTTGGTACGGCACACTTGCTGACCATCTGACTGATAATGGCTTCAAACGATGAACTGTGGACTGTTGGTGATGATTTGCTTCTCATCCAGATATATGTCAATGACATCATATTTGGTTCTACAAACAACAAGTTGTGTAAGGAGTTTGAGAAGTCAATGCAGACGAAATTTGAAATTAGTTCTATGGGGGAGATGAATTTCTTCTTAGGGTTGCAGGTTCATCAGTCTGACGCTGGAATTTTTATTTATTAGACAAAATATGTGAACGATGCCTTGAGCTGATTCAAGATAATTGCCGCAAAAATCCCTTCAACGCCTCTTCCCGTGGGTAACAATTTGTCATCGGACGAATTGGAGGATACCGTAGATCCAAACCTTTTCCAAGCAATGATAGGTTCTTTATTGTATTTAACTGCTTCTCGTCATAATATCATGTTTGCTGTTTGTTTATGTGCTAGGTATCGGTCGAGTCCCCGAATGACTCATCTGGCAGCGGTTAAACATATACTTCACTATCTGAAGGGTAATCCTGACACCGGGTTATGGTATCCCAAGGATGATAGCTTTGAACTCACTTAGTTTTCTAATTCTGACTATGGAGGAAGCAAGATCAATTTCAAATCTATTACAGCGGGTTGTCAATTTCTAGGAAGTTGGCTTGTTTCCTGGTAGTGTAACAAGCAGACAACGGTCACCACTTCAACAACAGAAGTAGAGTATGTGGCAACCTTGAGTTGCTGTTCACGGGTTCTTTGGATCCAACAACACTTGCAGGGTTACAGTTTGAAGTTTCTTACTATTCCCATATTTATTGATAACTCTGCTGTTATTAGTATCACCAAGAACCCCGTGCATCACTCTAAGACAAAGCATATCAAAATTCGATATCATTTTATCTGTGATTGTTTTTAAAAGAAATTAATTGATCTTGAAAAGGTGCATACGGATTTTCAGAAAGCTGATCTGTTTACCAAAGCTTTTGACGAAACGCGTTTTAACTTTTTGTTTGGTTTAAACGGATTGAAAACTCTTGCTGATATCCTTAAGCTCGGATAATCAATTTTATTTTGTTTTGTTTATTTTGGTTTGATTATTTTATTGTTTTGGGGGAGAAAATTGAAAAATACAAAAATATTGTGATTTCAGTTTATATAGAGAAAATCATAAACATTAAAAAAATTGAAAATTCAAAAATATTGTGATTTCAGTATGTATAGAGAAAAACCAAAAACATTCAAATACTTCAAATTTTTCAAAAATATTTTGCACTCTTTCGCTTCAAATTATGCCAGTTACTCAAATTTAAAGGACATATACTTGTATATGTTTGGTCCTGATATTTACTTTTAGATATATAGGATAGCCATTTATCTATAAACTGAAAGTGACTGGGGCGACTGAATTTAAGCTCCTCAAAAATGAGTTTTGAAGCAAAAAGAGAAAATGATAGTACATTGATCATCTAGTCCTGTATCCAGATAGAAATAAGCTTAAAAGGCTGAGTTCTTGATTGCATAGGTGCATTGATAGGTCTTAAACACACTGTTAAGTTAAAGTATGTGATATAAACGTAAAGAACTGCTAAATTGAAAGAGGTGTTATTCTCTTCCAAAA
This sequence comes from Bidens hawaiensis, assembly GCF_021521415.1. Classification (NCBI taxonomy): domain Eukaryota; kingdom Viridiplantae; phylum Streptophyta; class Magnoliopsida; order Asterales; family Asteraceae; genus Bidens; species Bidens hawaiensis. The sequence continues at coordinate 53,536 of NW_027501525.1, read as the reverse complement.
GTTTCGGTAATGAAGGCAGAAATGTAATAGCCTGTCATACTCAAGCCTTATGTTTGTTCGATCCCCAAAAACAAAAATTCAAAATAAAATGCATCTAGTTTATGGTTAACGCTTCAATGGTGTATGGTCTTATGGCCTCGAATCCTGTATTGATGGGATGCATCCGGTTTCTGGACATTGTGAGTCTTTATGCGGCTTAATTATCTGGGTATTCATAACCATGAATATTTAAAAAACTTTTAGAGCAAACCCAAAGTCATTAAACTTGATCACTGTTGTACATCGTACAAATTTATTATTGACTTGATCAAAATCCGTTAGTCATACATTGTTCTTCCCTTGCGCACGTCTTAATACCAGTAAGAAACGGACCCCAGGGAATACAATGTATGTATGCCTACAGATGAACACGTGCATTATCATTCAAAGTAAAGGAAGCTGGTATACCTTGTAGTGGGGATTATAAGCTGAGATTGTTTATAAGTCTATAAAATCTTTATTTTGAACAGCAGCATAATGGTTTAAGTTAAGTTGGGGTGATATGGTAAAAATCAAACTAAGTCTGAACTGAGATTAGAGGCTGATAGTTTCTGATATTCTGTGCCCTAATTGAAAATTAAATCGTATCACAAAAATACTTGAAGGTTTGTCATAAGATTTAATTGGACAACAATATCAATAACCGACTTAACACTAGTCATAGTAACGCTGAAATATGAAACTGCAATGTAAGAGCGCTTTGATCAATATGATTATCTGCTCAACTTACAAAAACATGTACTGTTTTTCGTAGACTAGTTTTAACATTTGTTTATACATTATGTGCTTTTTAATTTGAAAATATTAAAAAATCCAAAAAAAATTGTGTTTTTCTATTTTTTGTTTTCTGCTTTATTTTCAATTTTCGAGCCAAAGGGTACATATTAGAAAAAGAAAATACCAAAAAGATTTTTCCAAATTTATTTTATTTTTTTATTTAATTGTTTTAAGTTAATTTTCTTAACTTATGTGTTTTGAATGAAATCACGTTAAGGTATTGCATCTTACTCCAAGTGGTAAGATATTTAAGGTAAAGTTCATTGGGACACGGGTTTCGATGCATTATTTAATTTTTGAAATTTAAATGAAATTTTCCATTTTAAATTAATTATTTAATTGCTATTCGCTATGTGCATACATAAAGAATAGAATCCATTCACTATCTTTATTGATAACGAATGTGGGTCACTCATTCTTCATTTGTATAATGAATAAGCTTATTCATTATCATCATTCGTTTCCGCTACACTAATAACGTATGACCCTATTCGTCATTAATATTGATAACGAATGAAGAACGAATCTTAGATGATTCGTTATGAATCTTAACTTATTGTTCACTTGTTAATGGGGTTAACGAATGAATCAATGAATATGAACCATTCGTTAATTTTGAACTAACGAATGGATCCATTCGTTTTTCTTGGTTTGTGTGCCATCTGTACTATATAAGAAATAGTAGGTGAACGAATCGGTTCATTCGTTCACCTCGTTTACTGCAAACACTAAACAAACCCTTGCCAAAATTTTCCAGAATTCTCGACCATCATAAAATACACTTTTGTTGAGTGATTAAGATACATAAGGTATAGACGATACTAACGCTATGATTTTCATCAAATTTCATGAACAATAGATAAGTTAATTAGTCAATTTCTTAACCAGGTTTGTGTTATGAACGAAAATCGTCTTAAACATGTTTTAATCTTAATGGTTGCTTGGGTTTGAGTACAGATGACTATGCGAGTTCAGTGATACTCGTACTACATCGATTTATCGTCATACATGTGTTTATTGTGATTTGATTGCAAGTTTGACCATCTGTGTTCTTATTTAATTTTGACTTTGACAAAATGAGGTCAAAGTTGATAATTATTGTTGTTATTCATTATGAGCAAGGAATGGATACTCATTCGTGTCTAAGGTATATGAATGAACCTATTCGTTGAACTGATCTAACGATTAAACTCATTCATGTGATTTTATCACGAATGAACCCTCATTCGCTATATATAATCTATAAATGGTTTCATTCGTTTTCACTCATTCGTCAAGATGACAATAATGAATCATGCAATTGTTATAACGAATGACTCCATTCGTCATAACGAATGATACTTGTAACTATTTTAACATAATTTAGTTTGTTTTATAAATTGAATTTTTATTTTAAATTAGTTATGCATGTTACTAATCTTCGGGTTTGTGTTTTTATAGCAATGGCTGATGAGATTATAAAAGATGCCCCTACTTTCGAACCATAACCAGTTGTTCAAGAACAACCTCCGGTACATCAACAACAGGCACCAACTGCTCCTTTGTTGCCGTTCGATAAGAAGCACAGTATTTGTGCTTTTGTGGAGGAAAATTTCGCTGATCAGGACTTCTTTGGAGATATCATTACATTTTACGCCGATCCAGGATTCACTGTGCTATAACTGTTGATGTACCTGTTCCCTTCAGTGTCATCCGTTCTTTTTGGAATTCGGCAAGATATGCGAAGTCCGAGAATCATATTGTTGCCGAGATCAACATGACGCTGTTCACAATATCTCCCGGTGTGATACGTCCAGTGCTACGATTTGTTGACAACACGGACATTCCATGTGAGTTTGATAAGACGTTGATACATGGTTTATTTCGCAGATTATTTTATTCTAGAGACCTTGAACGTTCCCAATACAACAAGGCGTATATGTGTGCTCCATACAAATACTTACTACATGTATTTATACATTGCTTTGGGGGATGCAAGGGTGGTTTTGATGAATGTCGGATTATGCTTCAATCCGCATTCGTTGCTCTTGTTTTGAACAAACCATTCAACTTCCCCGAGCTCATTTTCTACCATCTCAATGAGAATTGCTTAGTGAAGAATCGACGAAGCAAGTTTCTCATGTCAACACGCTTTGTGCAGCTAATTATTTAGGACTTAATTCTTGATTTGGTGATTGATCAGTCATTACATGATGATGTGTTAAAATTGGAGCATATGACTGCTGATGCTATGAGGAAAATGAAGATTGATCATGGTCAGGAACCAGAAGATCGTCCAAGGACCAAACGTTTAATTGGTCATTTGGCGAACCCAGACTATGTATATCCTTCTGATAATCGTTGGATTCATGACGACTCGGATTCTAAACGTGAAGAAGGACCAGGTGGGAACGATGGTGGTAATGATGATGGGGGAGATGGTGGAAACGGGGGTGACGGTCGACATGTTGACATTGAGGCATCCAGCTCACATGCTGCTCAACGAAAACGTAAGGGCAAGGAAAAATTTCAAGATCAACCGCCCAAACGTCGTATTAGGTACGGTTCAGGAGTGGAGATTGATCCACAGGTGCCTAGGTCGTCTACACAACAACGGCTGGTGGTTTCGCTTACTGCTAGCACCCCGACACTTACTTTGACGATGATGTGTTGTAAAATACACTTACTTTCCGTATCATTTTTATCATGTTTTAATTGCTTTTTAGTATAATTATTAAGTTTTATGGTTTGTTTATGCTTGATTTTACAAAGTTGATTGTTTTCTTGTAGGTTATGAAGTTTGGTGGAAAAAAGAGTTAAATTGAAGAGTTTAGGGGCTTAATTGTTCAACTTTCAAACTTATAAGTCAAGGCCCGACCCAAGCCCACATCTTAAAAGCCTTTTATAATATTATATTAAGTTAATAACATGAGAAATCAGCCATTATCTAAGCCTAAGACCCGAAATTGAAAAACCCTAAACCCAAACTAAGGGTTCCGATCGGAACCAGCAGCCAAAAGAAGAAAGAGAAAAGGGAAGTAAGTGGCGGCTGTTGGTGTTTTTGGCAGCTGGAGAGGAAGGAGAACATCATAGAGGATCTTGTGCAGCTGCTAGGAGTCTTATACATCCATTAATTCAGCCATAAACCCTAAGTAATTGATCATAAACTTTACTTTTTGTCCAAGAATCATAACTTTGTTGATTTGGTCTTTTTCTTTGAATTGTTTTGCAATTGATTGATAGTTTGTCTTGTGATTGATATTGTTTGGATCTTGAATGAGTTTGATTATGTTTATGATGATGTTTATGATGTTTTTCTTGAGTATACATGGCAGTCCAAAATCAATGTTAGGCTAAACTTGCTTGTTCTACCTAGGATAGATGATTGTTGAGTAGTTTAGACTTGTTTAATGGATTGTTAATGTTCAAGACTTGAATTATTGATGTAAAGTTTAACTAAACCATAAATTAGATTGTGTGTGATGGCTGTGTTTTATTTGTTATTACTTATAATCCTCTTGCATTAGTTAATTGAATTAGTTTTGATTAATTGATTGCTTGTTAAACTCTTGACTTGGTGTTTCGGGTTTATTTGCGGGGTGTACAACCGTAGGGATAAGTGGGTAATATAATCATCTAAAATCAGTTAAAATACACCTTCTTTGAGACCGAGAGGTGATAAGAAGTAATATTGTCTCGTTGCTTTTACTTGTTAGAATTAAGACCGTTTTTGTCTTGTCAAGTTTGAGTGTTTATGTGCAATTAGTTGGTTTAATTTTGGTTAAGTTAAATTGTTCCTCTATCCTTGGTGACATAGTATTTGTCTCCATTAGGATAGTGTGTCGGTGAGACCGAGAGGAGAGTCGTCATTTGAACACGTTAATAATTGTTTTTCCGGTTTATTCTTTAAAATCAACTAAAATAAGTTAGAGTTTGTTAGAGAGACTGAGAGGTAATTTGACTTTCTTAAACAAGTTTTAGTTGTGTCATCTTTTATAATTGGTGTCATGAATATTTTCAATCCATTGTCATGTTATTTCTATCAACTTGATTCATTCCTAGGTAGACGTCTTTATTCATTGAATTTAAATCAAAGTTTTCAAAGTTTTGTTAAAAGTTTACATTCAGTTAAGTTAAGTAGTTAAATAAATTCTAAAATAAATTAATTAAATATTTTGGTGAGTCTTGGTTAGAGTTTCGTAATTATAAACGTTTCCACGTGTCTTCGAGTTCGATATCCGGACTTTCCTTATCTGTGCTATACGTGATCGGTACACTTGCCGTTTGCGTGAACTAGGATAGATTGTTTGGTTTTTAAAGCTTAGTTGCGACTTGTGTTTTACTTATATATATTTTCGCACACCAGACGACGATCGTTTCATCTGATCCTAGGCTTGGCGCAATTCCTTAATCTCTTTTATCTCCTATGCCAATGCCTCCTGCTACATCAACGGTGATTTCTCCTACTCCAACGATGATGCCGACACAACCTTCGGTTATATCATTTATGACAATCAGTCGTCCACACGGTCCGGTGCAGCCTGTCCCAGCTTCATTTCATGCTTTGCCACCCACACATCAGATGGACATGCTTCTCAGTCTAATTCATTTATATGAGATTCAAATGGCGGCTGATCGTCAACTTCAAGAATAAATGATGACAAATCAACGTCGTTTGATGGGGTATGTATCGTTTTGTCAGAAGGAGACAAAGGAGTTGCGTGAGATTGTTGCAGCTCAGGGGGTGAAGATGAAGGAGCAAGAGGACCTTATTCTTCAATTAACCTGCAAATATGACGCGTTAAAGAAGTTGAAGAATGCTTATGAAGATAAGGATCCTTACGATGCCGGTGCTAGTCGAAGTGAGCCGGAACAAGCTCACGGCTCGTCCTCTGCAGGTACGAGTGGTGGTGGTGGTGAAGGCAATGATCTGAAGATAGTCGTTTATCAAGACACGACTGATGTTAAGCCTATTGAGTCGATCAAAGCCAACACTATCTTATTTATGGATTATGACAAAGAGTGGTGATGAGTTCCGCCAACGCTGACGAGATCGAGGAAGGTGAATTTGTTGATCATGCCATGTCTCGTGATCAAATATCATTATTGTTGGGGTTAAATGATGAAGAGATGGATGCGTTGGAGGCTAAGGAGGACATGGAGGTTGTGAATGATGAAGAGGTTTTGTTTGATACGAGTATTCCACACGGGAATACGTCGTATATTTATGAAGATGAGGAGATAGAGATCGAAGATGTAACGGTAGAGGAGTACCCTGAATTGGATATGCGATCAAATGTTGATCAGGGTATTCCATCATTCACAGAAGAACATGTTAAATCTTCCAAGGATCATCTTGAGAAAACAATAAAATGGAAGAGAAATTATCGGCTAAGGGATCAGGCTCGTTGGATCCTGATGCTGAGGGCTGGTTCGGAGATCACAACAAGACCCTGACTTCGAAGATCATTGAAGCCTATTGATACGTTGATCAAGAACACAAGCTGGATGTCAGTGCACATGCAAAAGCAAATCAGAAGACTACATTCAAAGTGGTGCAAACAGTCAAAAGTGACATTGTTTCTTGGTTATACGATTCGGAGTTAAGGGTTTGTATAATTAAGAGAGAGAACGGCGTTCAGTATTTTCAATATATCACTGACGTTCTCTCACTACCAAGGTGGGATGTGCGGACTCTCGCAAATCGGCCGTTTATTAACTGTGGTGGAAATCAACTAGCAGGATGGTTTCATCAACATCTGCTCTTTGAGGCCAACCACGGGTTTAAGTTCTTTAAACTGCATGTGCCAACCAGGAAATACATAGACGAGATCGATCCTAAAATTGGTTGGAGGAAGCTGGTTCTTAAAGTAAAGCCACCCAGAACTATGAAGCGTGTACCAGTGAAGACCTTTCCGCAAGATCTTCATCTATCGTTCAATCGATGGTACCACAACAACAGAACGGGCAAGGCGGTCATCGTGTTGGGCAAACAGCTGAAGACTAAGTTTATACGATTCATATACCCAATGTGGCTAGTTAATTTATCAGAGACCGACAACGTTGTTTTGTTTGAGAACAAGATTTTGTTTAAAAGGCGTGAAGATTATGATCAAGCTATGCAATTCCAACGCATTATACGTGTGTGTCATGCGTTCGGAATTCATAGTTATCGTGATTGGAAGACCAAAATATTCAAGTAAAGTAAAGACAAAGAGCTCAAGACGAGGGGGTGTTTGTTAGTGCACAGTTTTTGTCGTTTCGAGTCGTTGTAATCGTTATGTAATTTATTAATATTTTAATGTAAAGGGCAATTTAGTAATTATAAGTCCCATACGTTATGTTATGGCTCATTCATTAAGGATGTTTAACGAGTGATACCAATCGTGTTTATTATTGTTCATTCGTTAAGGATGTTTAACGAATGAACCTTAATCGTTGTTATTACATGTCTTATTACATGTCCATTCGTTAAGGATGTTTAACGAATGGACCTTAGTCGCCATATATTGTATCCATTCGTCATGGAATTTTGACGAATGGGGTATAGCAAATAAGTCATTATCTATACCATTTTGGTTATTTATGTAATGAAGCCGAATGAGGGCCATTCGTTACGGAATGTGTAACGAATGGCATTGGTCTTCTATATATAGGTTGTTCAGCCTATGTTTAATTTAAGAGTTTTTAACGTTATTTTTCCCTTGCCGTTACTCTGTCCGATTATACACCCAACAATTTGTTAATCTATTAATCACATACATATATCATATAAATCGATCATGTGATTCAATCGATATATCCGAATCAATTGATTGAAGCTCTTCGTAATTGTTTGTGTTTAACCATGGTTGCTGAGGCAGCTCGTCCTGAGGCTTCTCAACGTAAAAGATAAGGTAAAGCACTAATGAAGAAAAACCGAAGAAGATAAGGGGGTGTCGGGGTGATGTAGTGGAAATTGGTCCATTCATACTAAGGTCATCCGATCCGCAACAGACACTGGTGGTTTCTACTGTCGTGATAACCTCGGTTGTTACTTTGATGACCATGGCATCTTCCGCCCCAAGATTTTCATCGATTCCTCAATCAATGCTATCTCCTATGCCGACATCTCCTATGGCATTCAATCGTTCACAAGGCCCAATGCAGCTACCTCCTCCAAGATGGTTTAATATTTATGTTCCTCAACAAATGGCTAGGTAGTTGAACTTGATACACCTTCAGGAGAATCAAGTGGTTGCCAACCGCCAGTTTCAAGAATAGATGCCGTTGGATCAACGCAAGATGGTAATCCACATCTCTTATCGTCAAAGAGAGAACCGTGAGCTTCGGGCTATTGTTACTGCTCAGGGGGGGGGAGAAAATCAAAGAACAAGAACACGTCATTCTTCAACTTACGTGCAAATAATACATGTTGAAAATGATGAAAGGAAATGACGATGACAAAGACCTTGATACCGGTACAAGTGGTGGTGAGCAGGAACAAAAGGCTGGTTCTTCTGGTACGTCTGCTGGTGTTGGTACTGATGGTGGAGATAAGAAGTTAGTTTTGTACCATGACACTACTAACGTGCAACCTATTGAGTCTATGAAGGCCAATACGGTTTTATTTATGGACGACGTAAAGGGTGTTGTGATGAGCATGGTTAACGCCGAAGAGATCGAGGAAGGTGAGTTTATCGATCAATCTTTAACCAGAGATCAGATCGCGTTACTACTCGTGTTAAGCAATGAAGAGTTGGATAAGCTAGAGAATGAGTAGGATATGGTGGTCATTGATGACGATGAAGTCTGGTTTGACACGAGTATCCCGTCTCGGGATACGTTGTTTAATTATGAAAAAGAGGTGATTGAAGACGTGACAGCAGAGGAGTAAGAGATGGGTCGGGATCAAAGAAACCAGGTTTTGATGGCATGATTAGACACAATGAGGCTAACTTCTCGAAGCTCATTGATGTTTTAAGGTATTCGGAGTAAGAGATGGATAGGCAGGTCAAGGCTCATGCAACTACTCACCAAATGAAGTCAATCAAAGCATCGAAGACAGTCAAAGGTGATATCGTCTTTTGGCTCTATGACTCAGAGCTTAAGGTATGCAACATAAAATGGGAACATGGCGTACAATATTATCAACACATTGCAGATATTCTTACTTTACCGAGACGGGACGTGCATACACTGGCTAATAGGCCATTCGTCAATCGTGGAAAAAGCGAGATGGCAGATTGGTTCTATCGTCACTTATTGTTCGAGGTACGTCACGAGTTCAAGTTCTTAAAACTGCAGGTTCCAACACAAAAGTATATAACGAGATCGATCCAAGGAACGGTAGGATAAGCTTGTTTTAAAGGTAAAACTACCGCGGACTTTGAAGCGAGTTCATGTGAAGACTTTTCCCCAAAGTCTTTACAAGACAATCAATCAGAGGTAATACGACAACCGCACAGGTGAATCCGTTATCATACTTGGTACGGGACTGAAGATGGAGTTCATACAGGTGATCGACCCGATGTGGTTAGTTAACTATTTAGAATCGGACAACAACGCATTTTTTAATAATGAGATCCGATTTTCCGACATGAAAGATTATGATCTTGCTATGCAATTTCAACGCGTGGTGTGTGTTTGCCATGCGTTTGGAGTTCATAGTTGTGCGAACTGGAATAGCAAAAGATTCATGTAATCCAAGACAAAGAGCACGAGACGAGGGGGAGTTTGTTAGTGCATGGTTTTGTCGTCTCGGTCTTTGTTTATCTATGTAATTTGTTATTATAATGTAAAAGGGCATTTTGGTCATTGTTCCAGTCCATTCGTTATGTTTATTGGCCATTCGTTAGGGAATGTAAACGAATGAGCCCAATCGTTAATGTATTAGTAGCATTCGTTAAGGATGTTTAACGAATGAGGTATAATGAATGAGTCATTCGTCATACTTTTAAGTTAGTATTAGGGATTGAAGACGAATGGACCCCATCCGTTATTGAATGTATAACGAATGGGGATCGCCTTCTATATATAGATGTATCCCTTATCTTAATTTAACGAGGTGTGATATATATTATTGATAATTCATTACTATGTCAAATTGTTCTCTCTAAACACACTTTTATTAACGTAATACACAATCGATCTATCAACTGTTAATATATCAAAGAAATAGATCCGTGAGTAAGTATTGAAATCGATTACATCTGTAATAGGTTTCTCAGTGGGATAAGGTAGAGTTGAAATATCTTGAGCCTTAGTCCGGTCCACATATATCCCACATCTCGACACAACATGGCCCAATACAATCCCCTCTTGGACCATAAAAATGGCTCTTCTCCCAACTAAGAACCAAGTTCGTTTCAACACATATTTTCAATATTCTTAAGAGTTGATTTAAAGATGATTCAAATGATGTGTCAAAAATTGAGAAATCATCCATGAATATTTCCAAAGACTCCCCCACCATATCTGAAAGATACTCATTATACACCTTAGAAAGGTGGCGGGGGCGTTATATAGCCCGAATGGCATTCGCCTAAATGAAAATGTGCCATAAGGGCTAGTAAACGTAGTCTTGTCCTGGTCTCCAGGATGAATAGCTATCTGCTTATAACCTGAATAATCATACAAAAAGCAATAAAATTTCTGACCTGATAGCTTCTCGATAATTTGATCGATAAATGGAAGCGGAAAATGATCTTTCGATGTAGTTGCGTTCAGTTTCCGATAATACATGCAAATACGACACCTGGTTACCGGGCGGGTGGCTACTTCATTACCTTATTCATCCTTGACGACTTGGATGCCTGTTTTCTTCGGTACTGTCTGAGTCGGGCTCACCCACGTGCTATCAGAATAATGGCGAAAATAATACCGGCATCGAGCCACTTCAACACCTCCTACTTCACAACCTCTCGCATATTGGGGTTCAACCTCCTCTAAGCATCATATGTCGGTTTGACTTCCGGGTCGGTAAGGATTTTATGCATGACAATCGAGGAACTAATCCCTTTGAAGTTTGCAATGGTCCACCCGATAGCTTCCTTGTTTTCCATCAACACCTCCAGTAGAGCACTTTCTGTTCAATAAACAAATTAGAAGCAATAATAAGAGGTAAAGTCCCATTCTTACCGAGAAAAACATATTTTAAATGTTTCGAGAGCTCTTTCAGCTCAAATTTTGGTTCCTCCTGCAGTGATGGTTTTAACCCTGTATCAATCTTCTCGTGTAGTGGTTCCAGCTTAGCCGACCACGGTGGTCGCTCCGCTCTCACAGCTGCAACTTCCAGTTTTCATTCTTCCTCTTCCAGTTGCTTGTCAGTTTACACTTGTAACCTATCAAACATAAAGCACGTTTTCGTTGTGTCATCCGTGTTCACGACAGAGTCGTATAAACGGAATACACTCGTCAATAATATCGGCCATAAAGCACTCATCATCAAGCGCAGAATTATTTACATATGTGAAAACATTCAATCTAAGTTTATGGTTACCGAATGCCATATCAACTGTATCACTTCTGCATTTAATGTTGGCATTCGCGGTGGCCAAAAATGGCCTACCGAGTATAACCATGGACTGTTTGGTCCTTTCACCCGACACAAAATCAAGGATAAAAAAGTCAACTAGAAAGTAAAAGTCTTCCACTTTGACGATCACATCAGTCAGTATCCCTCGGGGAAGTTTCAGTGTTTCGTCAGCTAGAACAACTGTGGTAGTGGCTGCCTGAAGCGGACCGAAGTCATACTGATCGTAAAGACAACCCGAGAGGATACAATTACTAGCTCCAAGATCTAATAGTGTCCGTGTCATTTTAAAATCACACACTTGAATGGGCAAAATAGGAACTCCGATTCTTGTAGCTTAGGTGGAAGAGCACCCAAAAGACATATGAAAGTTTTTATCTCCCCCTTTTCTTGACAAATTCAGCAAGGTCTTGAATAATTTTCAAAGTTCATAAAACAAACACCTCCTTAAATTACTCACGGGCTCCCCCTCGGCCAATTGAAACACGTAAAAAGTCGGCCGGAAAGTATGTCACCAAAATTTGAGAGAGGAGTACCCAATACATTAGGAACATCCCAGAAAAATTTCGATTAAGAAAATTTTTCCCGATTTTCCCGCCAAAAATTCATCGAAAATCTTCGAAAAAATAAATATTTTCGCCAAAATTTTCAAGAATGAAATCTCAATCACGAGAAGTATTGAGGAAAATTTTCGCGCAAGAAAAATTTTCCCGCCAATTTTTTTTTAATGAATCAACTCTCCATTCGTTATAAATTTCCAATCTTAGTTCGTGCTCTCCATTAGTTACACACTTAACGAATCTGCTCAATTCGTTATAAATTACCATTCTAATTCGTTATAATAGTTACACGAATGTCCTCCCATTCGTTAACATATCCACTTCGTCATACATATAAACGAATTACCTTAATTTGTTACCAATACCTTAACGAATTAACTTAACAAATTACTTTGACGAATTACTTAACGAAGTAACTTAACAAAGTAACTTAACGAAGTAACTTAATTCGTTATACTCTTAACTTAATGAATCTTCTTAACGAATTACCCTAATTCGTTATAAATAACCATCTCAATTCGTTAAACTCCCATAACGAAATAGCTACAGTAGATTCGTTAAATTTCCATAACGAATTAGCTATAGTAACATAACGAATTGCTACAGTAACTTAACGAATTGCTACAGTAACTTAACGAATCAGGTTGTTGGATCTGTAACAAATCACCGAAAAAGCATGTTTCGCCGGAAAATACTGTTACGGTGGCCGGAAAAACGCAGATCTGGCCGGATTCTGGAAATTTGATCTTCATCCATGGTAGAATCATCAAATCTCCATAATTAAACACGAAAATCAACCCGAACACTCGGTTTTTCATGCTAATTACGAATATAATATCCAATTAACTTAACAATCACTGAATTAACCCAAATCTGATCAATCCGTGACCATGCTCTTCCATGGCATATCCTTCAATACACCATAACTTAACACCAAATTACACAGGAAGCTTCATCTTCCATCAATAAACACGAATTCACCAACAAATCCACCAATAACTCATTAATTTACTCCAGATCTGACCAAAACCCGATGAACACGAAGAACACGAATTGACCAGATTCATACCTTAATCGATGCACCGAGAGCAGCCGTCTGATCTGATACCAATTGAGAAACACGCCAAGGATCTAGCCGCGTCGATACATCGATAAACACTAGAACGATTAATACTTTAAATACATACTTTATTTATAAATATGTGATGAATACATTATGGTGTGAAGAATAACTTATGAGAGGATTAACTTAGATCTAGATCTCTCTAAATATGTACGTTAGCTCTCTCACTAAATTATGGACATAATCTACCTGTTTATAGGCCAAAGCCCAATTCACAATAAATATACATTAAATACAAAGACTAGACAGCCTATAACTTATTCGATCGCTACGAACACCAAAACCGTGCACTAACAAGAATGGCACTCACATTATCGGTAAGATCAATATGTTTGGGAATTTTATGATTCCTCTTTTGTGTGCACAATTCCTTTAGATACTTTGCATATGCGAGAATTTGTTTTATGGCATCTAAAAGGGGAATATTAATCTAACATGTTTAAATGTTTCCCACAATTCTTCTTGTTGTGGGCCCCGTTTGGAAGCCATCTTCGCCTTAGATGGCGCCAACAATGCATCGGGATAGGGGCGGTTTTCACCTTCCCCTTTTCCTTAGTATTGTTGGTGTAATTTCTCAGAACCGGTTTGTTAATATAATTATCATTTTTATTAGGTTCAGTTAAATTAACCGGTTTCAGCTCGTCATCACTGACAACAGTTTACATCAATTTCTTCCACCACCCCTCAACCAATGATGGTGAAAACCCAGATTTATTAGCATACTTTTTTCTATTTCTTGAAATACTTACCTGGTTAACGTACTTCTTCGAACTTGAACTATAGTGGTTCGGGTTGACTGTAGTATCACTCGGGGGTTGGCATGCACTCTTTTGCAAATTTTCCATATCTGTTGTGAGCTGACCAATCTTTACATTGCCTCTGACGATTTATCCCGTAACTCGAACTGTTTCTGAGTTTCTTTCTGGTTATCTGTCACAATTTTCAGCAACGCATCCAACTTTGAGTGCACCGAGGAACCTTTTTGTTGGTTCTGATTCTGACCACCAGATGAACTATTACCCCGGTAACCATCTCTTTTATAACCTTGACTGTTATTCTGATTATACGAACCCTGCTGATAACCGCCTTGGCAGTAATTTCCCTGATGTTAACTTTGGTTAGATTCCTGAAAGTTCGGGTTCGACTGGGTAGCCGTGTTCCCATACCTAAAATTCTGGTGATTCCTCAAACCAAGGTGATAAGTGTTTGAATTAAACCCTTGGCCTTTGGAATCCCCGTAAGCATAATTAACCTCCTCATGAATCCCCTTATCATAATAAAACTCGGGGCAATCCTCAATTTTCTGCCCAAGTTCACCACAATCTTCACATACCGGAAATTTTACCCCAACCTTTCCAACCTCTTTCTTCGTTTCTCTTATATAGCCTTCTAATTCTCATTTCAATTCGGCTATCCATTTAGATTCACTCAAGGCTGATTTTAATGACCTGGTGTTCACTTGCTTTCTTCTTCTCTCTACAGCTTCCTCAGACATAGAATCCTCACACATGAACTCCAAAAACTCCCTATCGTCTTCTTCTGGCTGATTTAACAATTGACCATTACACGAGGCCTTTAAATGTTTTATGTCTTCATAACTCAATCCATCAACAAAACACTTCACCAACTCCCATAAATCAATCTGATGGTGTTGGAACTTTCTAATCATCTCTTTGAAACAGGTAAATGTATCATGAAACAACTAGCCAGGTAACCGTGAAAAATGGTGGATTTCCATTGTGGCCTAGTTTGTCATCGACTGTGAGTAGTACTCGTTCAGAAAAACCTGTTGCATATCATTCCAATTTCTGATATTGTTCATCGATAATGAGTTAAACCAGTGTTTTGCTTTGTCTTTTAGTGAAAACCGGGATAACTGTAACCGAACCTCGTTCAAATCATGTGCACCATCTCCAATGGAACCACAAATAGCTGAAAAGTTAGACAAGTATGAATATGGGTCCTATGAATCCACCCCGGGAAAGTGAGGTACAATGTTGATGTACGATGGACGGGATTTGAATGTCTGTTACCCTTGTACACGAACCTGCAGGACAATCAGTAATGCACCATCTGAAATAGCCGGCCTAAAAAGGTTGTTCACACCCTGAACTGGGGCCACGTAGTTCCTATTTCTTCCTATTTGGTTAACCAAACTTCCTCTATTAACTTGACTCCCCTGACCTCTATCAACTTTTTCGGCTATGTTAACTTTATTTCTCCCAATACCATTTCTACCCCTGTTTCGGTTAACAAATTCACCATGTCTCTGGTTTATTGGTTCTTCTACCGTTTCACCCAATTATCATTCCCTTGATTATCGGCTCAACCCCGTCGTTATCTCTAACTCGCCAGTACTCCCATTACTACTGTCTTCACCGAAGTGTATCATTCCATCCCCTTTTCTTCATCCTCTGTATGAATACTGCCATAATTCTCATCAGGTTTAATCTGAACTCTGCATCTGGGGGTATTATGTGGGGCTGAGGTTCCGGCCTAATCATTTTTCAGTTTTGGTTTATGGATAAGCGAGCTGAGTTGTTTGGTACTGTTGTTGGTTGGAATTTATTGGTAGAAGTTGGTAATTTTCTGGTTGGTAGTTGTTGTTTGGGTTGAAAAAAATATTATTTTTTAGTAGTGGGTTTTGATCTTGGTTCTGGTTCTGGTTTTGATTCTGATTCTGAGGTTGGTTCTGGTTCTGAGGTTGGCCTTCCATTTCTAACCCTCTATTCTGAGCTCGGTTCTGCCATGCTAATCTCTCAATCTCGGGCTCGAAAATAAGCGGTGACTGTCTGCCCGAGTGGCGAGTGTGTATAAACCTGTTACCTGCACAAACAACACACCTCGCGTAAAATGGGAAACTAAAATTTGAACTAAAAATCAAAACTAAACTTAACAAAAATAAACAAGAAAATCAAATAACACGAAAACACTAAGTGCACTAACTTCCCGGCAGCGGCGCCATTTTGATGCTAGACTGTCGCTATCTAGTCAAAAACAATTAAAATCAATTCCTAATCAGCTAAGAAAGCTCGGGTAAGTAGGGTGCGAACCACGAGGAGTATGTGGTCAATACAACATGCAATAGATTTCTAAACTTATAAAGAAACAAATTGAAGTGCTAATCACACAAGCAAACAAGTTTTAATTTTAATACTGATTAAGCAAATAACAAATTTCAAAAATTAACAAAGACAAATCACAACCGGGATTCAAGTAAGCAATTGAACAGCAATCTCATGCAACTTAACAGATTAACTATCTTAGATCAATGCAGACTGACTAACGAGCTAAACCTTAGGCATCAACAATCGCTAACACAGGGCACTGGTTATCAAACAGTCCCTGCCATTAAGGAACTAAAGAGAAGACTCACGCAAGCTCCAATCCTTTCCTTGCCCTATGGTGACGAGGATTTGGTTGTTTGTACTGATGCTTCGCATCGTGGGTTGGGGTGCGTGTTGATGCAACGAGGAAAAGTGATAGCTTACGTGTCTAGACAGTTGAAAGTCCATAAGAGTACTTCTAAACGCATGATTTAGAGCTAGCAGCAGTAGTGCACGCTCTTAAGATATGGAGGCATTATCTGTACGGTACTAAGTGTACTATTTACATAAATCATAAGAGTTTAAAGTACTTCTTCGAGCAGAAAGAGCTGAACATGAGACAAAGAAAATGGTTAGAATTGATAAAGGATTACGATTGCAACATTAAGTACTATCCTGGTAAAGCTAATATGGTCGCCGACGCACTAAGTCGTAAGAATGAGGAAGTCATTGCAACAGTGAAGTCATACCAGCTGATTATGAATTCAAGTATTTTTTAAGAAATCATTAATGTGCAGTCAGAAGTGCTGGAAAATGAAGAGCTAGTGAAGAAAGAAAGGATTTTTTGTAAGTAAGACGAGTTGATAGAAAACACGCATGGTGTTAAGACTAGGTTTGACCGTATGTGGATCCCACGTCATGGGGATCTTAGAGGTCGAATCTTAGAGGAAGCTCATAAGTCAAGATATTCAATTCATCCAACAACCAAAAATATGTACCAAGATTTGAAAAGACACTACTGGTGGCCAGGGATGAGGAATGATGTGGTAGATTATGTTAGTAAGTGCTTAACTTGCTTACAAGTAAAAGCAGAGCACCAGAAGCCTTATCGAAAGATGAAACCGTTGGAGATACCTGAATGGAAATGGGAATACATCACCATGGATTTCATAACTAAGCTACCTCATACAGCTAAGCATCATGATACCATCTGGGTGATAGTGGACCGTTTAACCAAGAGTGCACACTTTTTGCCTATACGAGAGGCTATCTCGTCAGAAACGTTAGCAAGCTTGTTCATAAAAGAGGTTGTAACTAAGCACGGAGTGCCACTGTTGATTGTGTCTGATAGAGATACTCGTTTTACTTTGAGATTCTGGAAGAAGTTCCATGAAGCTATGGGAACGAGATTAAACATCAGTACGGCGTAGCATCCTCAAACAGATGGACAATCTGAAAGGACGATCCAAACCCTTGAGAATATGCTACGTGCTTGTGTTCTAGACTTTGGAGGAAGTTGGGACGATCATCTGCATCTGGCAGAGTTCTCCTATAACAACAGCTACCATTCAAGTATTGGTATACCGCCGTTTGAGATATTGTATGGAAGACGTTGTAGAACTTCCGTATGTTGGGGGGGGGGCGATTGGTCAGAAGGAGCTAGGAAGTCTAGAGGTTGTGCAAGAAACCTCTTCAAAAATTGAGCAGATCAATGCAAGGATGAAAGCTGCCCAAGAACGTGAGAAGTCCTATGCTGATAAGCGGCGACGACAAATCGAGTTTAACGTTGGTGATAATGTGATGCTCAAGGTCTCGCCTTGGAAAGGAATTATTCATTTTAGGAAGAGAGGAAAGCTGAGTCCAAGGTACATTGGACCGTTTAAGATCGTAGACCGTGTGGGTGAAGTGGCTTACAAGCTAGATTTACCCGAGGAGTTAGAAGGAATTCATTCTACTTTTCGTGTTTCTCATCTGAGAAAATGTCTAGCCGATGACACGTCGCATGTACCTTTAGTAGACATTGAGATTAATGAACAGTTAAACTATAACGAGCAGCCTGTAGAGATCTTCGACTGCAAAGAGAAGCAACTTCGTCATAAGGTTATAACCCTAGTGAAAGTGATATGGAAGCATCGTAAGGGATCAGATGCTACCTGGGAAGTTGAAGAAGAGATGCGCAGGTTTTATCCAGATTTGTTTATGTAATTGTTAGTTTTCGGGGACGAAACCTCTTTAAGGAGGGAAGACTTGTAACATCCCGTTTTCTCGTTTCGGTTAATAAATAAAATATGAGTTACTATGAGTTGGGCTTGTGTTGGGTTAAATAGACATGAATTATGGACATGGGTTAAAAGGGAAAGAAATAAAGACCATGGGCTTAAGCCCATGACCCATCATATATAAACAATTATTACTCCATAATCCATTTATTTCACATATTCCATACACCACCCAAACACACACTTAAGCTCACTATATAGTTTCTCTCTTTCCCATAGCCGAAACCAAGAAGAAGAATCGATCTTGACCCGAGGTATTGATAGAATGATATTGTATGGACCCAAATCCGCTAGATTTAGTCGCGAAACGACGAGCCAACACCCTTAAACCGTTAAAGTCACGAGATTCGGGTGGAATCGGGTATAAACCGATCAATAGATGAGCTAGGGGTCATCCTAGCTCAGATCTGGATCGAACAGGACAAAAAAAAAGTAAAAACGGTGGAAAATAACTGAGATCTCGCTTTTCCGGCGAGATCCCAGTTTTTCGGTGATGACGGCGCCGGAAAAGCGTGTAAGAGGATGTCAGAGAATATTCTGACATTTTGAATTAACCATAATTCGTTAGCGGGGAAATTACGAAATAGCAAGTAATTCGTTAAGGAAGAACAACGAATTAGCATAATTCGTTAAGCAATTCGTTACCAAGTTCATTATGGGGGAATGAAGAATGAACCCTCATTCGTTAGAAGGTCCATTCGTTATAAAAGGGTCATTCGCTATAAGGACCAATTCGTTATAAGGGTTAGTTCGTATTGAAGGCCATATCGTTATGAAGGCCAATTCGTTATGAAGGTCAATTCGTTATGAAGGCCAATTCATTATGAAGGTCAATTCGTTATGAAGTAACGAATTAGTCAATTCGTTATGAAAGAAAGAAGTAACGAATGAACCCCAATTAGCTAGAAATTGAATAACGAATTAGAGTTTGAAAGAATGTCAGAAAGGTCCCTGAACTTATAATAAAATGGATTAATTACAAAGAAGCCCTAGAACTTTTGAGTTAACAAATAAAATAATATATTAGAATTCTAATGAAAAATGTGTTAAGACAATTAATGGAAATAAATTTTTTCCAAGCTGACCCCAGCCAGGGGCTCTGCCCCTTTGACCCTGCTAGGGGCTGCCGCCCCTAGAACCCCGCGGCCAGGGGCGCTCCACCCGGACCCCCGTTCGTTGAGGGTTATAATTAATTAGAAACACGATATGGGTAGCGTTAGTTAAATGATACGTGTAATTGGTATACAGTTAATCGCATACAGCTAAAGAAAGGAATAACCATTAACGGTGAACGTAACCGAGTTCAGGTGAGTTTATAGCCCCATTCCTTGTTATATTTTCGGGGCTATGTGCATACTCGATGTGATTAGTTAATACACTTATCCTAAGTGATAAGTGTATGCCATATATGATTTATGTGAAAGATATGAATGATTGCTTGTCGGAACATGAATGATCTTAGGATATGGCATGTACCGTCAGGTTTTAATTACATATATGAATATTATATATAATGTATGAATGATATATGTATGTTATGAATGAATATAAGGGATGGCTAGGTACAGAAGAAAGGGACTGAGCCCTAATAATACTCAAGGTAGAAAGGGACCAGACCCTAATAATATTCGAGGCAGTAAAGGGACCGAGCCCTAATAATACTCGAGGAATAAAGGGACCGGACCCTGATAATATTCGAGGCAGACAAGGGACCGAGCCCTAAAAATACTCGAGGCAGTAGGGCGTATTGCTCTTTAAAATGTATGAGTATCTAAAGTATGAATAGATGTAAAGAATGTAAAGAAAGGATGGAATAAAGAAAGAAAGTATGTGCTCTTGTATGTACTAAAGGAAGATAAGCAGGTTAAGTAAATAATAAGTATCTACGGATGCGTATGTATAAGTATGTGGAAGTATTGTATGTTACTTGATTTACTAGAACTCACTCAGCGTAGCTGACTTTTAGTATGCACGCAGGTGAGTAGGATGAGGCAGCTCGCTTGAGTGGGCACATGGCATGCGAAGGAAGAGACTGGCACCTCAAGGAAGATTGTTATGTTTTATGTTTAATGTTTTTAATGTGAAAAGACAAGTTGTTGTTTAAGACAAGTTACGAATTATTATGTGATGTTTTATGAAAGATTTAATATTCCGCGAAAGTTTTATTTAACTCTGATGTCTAGAACTGTGTTTATGAGTAAATCCAACGTCCAATGTAGGGCACCAGTGACGGGCCCTTACAAGTTGTTATCAGAGAAAATTTCGAGAGATTTAAGCATCCTACACGCTTAGACTCGAACAGAGAATGAGATTTAAGTAAGAAAAGAAAGAAGATGCCAGTTCAAGATAGCAATGTGTCACTTAAGCAAGCTCAGTAAAGGTAAAGTGTATGGTTAAATAATGAATGTTAATACTAGTTTGATTGCTAAAGAAAAGATATGTGAATGTTAGGGATATGACTAACTGATTGTTTGATTGGTTAACTGTTTAAGAGTAGACTTAGCACAAATAGAATCATAAAGGGAAGTGTATGGGACACGGAAAGTAATGTGATCAGCTAATCACAATTGGCCATTGTTATTACATGTTAGCCTTACTATCCTTGTGCTAAATAGTTCCTTGAGTGATGACGTTTGTGTTTTCCCTTCTAGAATACGATGGCTGGATCTAGGGCAGTTGTTGGGGCAGGAGGTCACACTGGACGTCGTGGCAAGCCTCATCTTGTCCGACAACATTTGGTAGAAACAGCTTCCAACACGAGAGACGAAGGAAGAGCAGCTGGACGGAACCCGAGCAACAACGAAGGGTATCAGCTTGACCATGCAGTTCAAGAAGCCATAGTTCAAGCTGTAGCCGCTGCTGTGAAGAACTTGACTCCTAAAGGGTCTGCTGGAAGCCATGAAAGAGCTGAGAAGTCTAGGAAGAAGAGTAAGAAGGATGATGAGAGGGAGAAGGAGGAATCAAGTGTGGTTAAGTCGGTGAAATTCGATGAAATGAAAAGTGGGCGAGGTGGGCGCAACTATAAGTCTTTCAAAGGTTGTGACCCGCCGAGGCAAACTGGTTTGGGAGACGCAATCGCTACTCTCCAATGGATAACCGCGATGGACAAGGTTATCTGAATCAGCGAATGCCGTCCCGACCAAGCTGTGGCTTATGCTACCCAATCTTTTGGTGATGAAGCCATGTACTTGTGGGAATCTGTTTAACAGAGGAAGACCCGGGAGGAGATCAAAGTTATGAGGTGGGACGACCTAAAGGAATTGGTGATGAAGAGATTTTGTGCAGATGCAGAGGTTGAAAGGGTTGAAATGAAGTTCTTGAGTCTGAAGGAGGGTAAGATGACACACCACGAATACACCACTGAATTCAACTGCACGTCAAGGTTGATGTCAGACATGGTGAACACTGAGGCCAAGCGGATCAAGTGTTACATTATGGGACTGCCGCAGAATGTTCGCGTCTTGGTCAAGGCTAGTAGACCTGGTAGTTTTGATTCTGCTGTAGGGCTCGCAGAGATGGTTTACGACGACTTGTCGACAGATGATGTGGTGGCGGAAGAGAAGAAGGATAAGAAATGAGTCGCTCCTGCTAAACGACCTGGTACTCAAATGTGGAACCCTAAGAACAAGCAGTCGAGAGTTTGGGAGAAGAAGTTGTGCCAGACTTGTGGAAAGATACACGGTGGTGAGTGCAGATGGGGTAAGGGTTGAGACGTTTGTTATAAGTGTGGAAAGAGTCATGCTGGTGAGTGCAAGTTTGGTACGAATGCTTGTTACAAGTGCAGGAAAGTGGGACATTATGCTCCGGATTGTACCGCAAAGTCCGCATGTTACAAATGCGGTAAGACATGTCATTTTACTAGGGAGTACACCGAGGGTGAAGCTGGAGGAGGTGGGAAGAAGGATGCGGAACAAGCTAGGCCAAGGACCAGAGCTTACATGCTGACCCAAGAGCAAGCCAAGCAAATTCCCAATGTCGTGACCGGTACGTTTCTGGTAAACAGTATTTCTGCTTTCGTATTATTTGATTCAAGTGCGAACAAAAGTTTCATAGCCACACCATTTAGTAAATTAGCTAAAATGAAATGTTGCCGAGTGTCTGAAACTTTCATAGTAGAAACCGCTAGTACACCTCGGTAAAATTATGAAAATGGTTAAGAATTGTAAGATAGAGTTAGAGGGACATGAGTTCCCTGTTACTTTGTATGTTATAACCTTAGGATGGTTCGATGTAGTTTTGGGAACGGATTGGTTGTCTGAGTATGAAGCTCAGATAGTATGTAAAAGTAGGATAGTAAGATTAAAGACCTTGGATGGTAGTGCAGTGACGGTTTATGGTGATAAGGAAAGACCTGGGCTTAATGTCATTTCGATGATAAAAGCCGAGGTTTGTTATGGTGAGGGTGCGGTGCTTACTTGGCGTATGTTGTCAACGCTACGGCCAAGACAAAAGAAATGAAAGATGTTCCTATCGTGTGCGACTACCCAGAAGTATTCCCTGAGGATCTTCCGGGGTTGCCACCGGAGTGAGAGCTAGAATTTTAGATACATTTAGTACCAGGAGCCCAGCCCGTCGCGAAAGCGCCTTACTGTCTAGCACCGTCCGAGTTGAAAGAACTGATGTCCCAACTGCAAGAATTCCTCGACAAGGGTTTTATCAGACCAAGTGTTTCCATGTGGGGCGCGCCAGTGTTGTTTGTTAAGAAGAAGGATGGAAGTATGAGAATGTGCATAGACTATCGCGTGTTGAACAAGCTTAGGGTCAAAAATAGATATCCTTTGCCAAGGATTGATGATCTGTTTGACCAACTGCAAGGTTCAGGTTGGTTCTCACGAATAGATCTCAGATCAGGCTATCATCAGCTGAAGGTGAAAGAGGCAGACATCCCTAAGACAGCGTTTCGGATGTGGTATGGACACTACGAGTTCCTCGTGATGTCATTCAGTCTAACGAATGCTCCCACGGCATTTATGGACATGATGAATAGGGTGTGTTGGCCGATGTTAGATAAGTCCGTTATCGTCTTCATTGATGATATATTGATTTATTAAAAGAGCGGGTCTGATCATGCCGAGCATCTGAGAGAGGTATTGGAGACTCTGAAGAAAGAAAAGTTGTACGCTAAGTTTTCGAAATGTGCGTTCTGGTTGTGAGAAGTGCAATTTCTAGGTCACGTGATTAATCCTGGAGGGATTACAGTGGACCCAGCTAAGATTGAGGCGATAACAAATTGGAATACTCCGCAGAATCCGACTGATATACGAAGCTTCTTAGGGTTAGCTGGCTACTATAGGAGATTCATCAAAGGTTTCTCCAAGAAAGTCGCACCGTTGACCGGTATGACCTGAAAGTCGGTAGTATTCAATTGGGGTAAGTTTCAAGAAGAAGCTTT
This sequence comes from Bidens hawaiensis, assembly GCF_021521415.1. Classification (NCBI taxonomy): domain Eukaryota; kingdom Viridiplantae; phylum Streptophyta; class Magnoliopsida; order Asterales; family Asteraceae; genus Bidens; species Bidens hawaiensis. The sequence continues at coordinate 29,827 of NW_027501525.1, read as the reverse complement.
TGAGGAACTAAATAGAAGACTCACGCAAGCTCCAATCCTTGCCTTACCCGATGGTGATGAGGATTTGGTTGTTTGTACTGATGCTTCGCATCGTGGGTTGGGGTGCGTGTTAATGCAACGAGGAAAAGTGATAGCTTACGCGTCTAGACAGTTGAAAGTCCATGAGATTACTTATACGACGCATAATTTAGAGCTAGCAGAAGTAGTGCACGCTCTTGAGATATGGAGGCATTATCTGTACAGTACTAAGTGTACTATTTACACATATCATAAGAGTTTAAAGTACTTCTTCGAGCAGAAAGAGCTGAACCTGAGACAAAGAAGATGGTTAGAATTGAAAAAGAATTACGACTGCGACATTAAGTACTATCCTGGTAAAGCTAATGTGGTCGTCGACGCGCTAAGTCGTAAGAATGAAGAAGTCATTGCAACAGTGAAGTCATACTAGCTGATTATGAATACAAGTCTTTTTAAAGAAATCATCAAAGTGCACTCAGAAGTGCTGGAAAATGAAGGGCTAGTGAAGAAAGAAAGGATTTTCGGTCTGCAAGACGAGTTGATAGAAAACATGCATGGTGTTAAGACTAGGTTTGACCATATGTGGATCCCACGCCATGGGGATCTTAGAGGTCGAATCTTAGACGAATTTCATAAGTCAAGATATTCAATTCATCCAGGAACCAAAAAGATGTACCAAGATTTGAAAAGAGACTACTGGTGGCCAGGGATGAAGAATGATTTGGTAGATTATGTTAGTATGTGCTTAACTTGCTTACAGGTAAAAGCAGAGCACCAGAAGCCTTATGGAAAGATACAACCATTGGAGATACCTGAATGGATATTGGAACACATCAACATGGATTTCATAACTAAGCTACCTCGTACAGCTAAGCATCGTGATACCATCTGGGTGATAGTGGACCGATTAACCAAGAGTGCTCACTTTCTGCCTATAAGAGAGGCTATCTCGTCAGAAACGTTAGCAAGCTTGTTCATAAAAGAGGTTGTAACTAAGCACGGAGTGCCACTGTCGATTGTGTCCGATAGAGATACTCGTTTTACTTTGAGATTCTGGAAGAAGTTCCATAAAGCTATGGGAACGAGATTGAAGATCAGTACGGCGTATCATCCTCAAACAGATGGACAGTCTGAAAGGACGATCCAAACCCTTGAGGATATGCTACGTGCTTGTGTTCTAGACTTTGGAGGAAATTGGGATGATCATCTGCATTTGGCAGAGTTCTCCTATAACAACATCTATCATTCAAGTATGGGTATGCCACCGTTTGAGATGTTGTATGGAAGACGTTGTAGAACTTCCGTATGTTGAAGGGGGTGATTGGTCAGAAGGAGATAGGAAGTCTGGAGGTTGTGCAAGAAACCTCTTCAAAGTTTCAGCAGATCAACGCAAGGATGAAAGCTGCCCAAGTTCGTGAGAAGTCCTATGCTAATAAGCGGAGACGACCAATCGAGTTTAACGTTGGCGACAATGTGATGCTCAAGGTCTCGCCTTGGAAAGGAATTATTCATTTTAGGAAGAGAGGAAAGCTGAGTCCAAGGTACACTGGACTGTTTAAGATCTTAGATCGTGTGGGTGAAGATGTTTACAAGCTAGATTTACCCGAGGAGTTAGAAGGAATTCATTCTACCTTTTATGTTTCTCATCTCAGAAAATGTCTAGCCGATGACACGTCGCATGTACCGTTAGTAGACATTGAGATTGATGAACAGTTAAACTATATCGAGCAGCCTGTAGAGATCGTCGACCGCAAATAGAAGCAACTTCGTCATAAGGTTATGACCCTATTGAAAGTGATATGGAAGCATCGTAAGGGATCGGATGCTACCTAGGAAGTTGAAGAAGAGATGCGAAAGTTTTATCCAAATTTGTTTATGTAATAATTAGATTTCGAGGACGAAACCTCTTTAAGGAGGGAAGACTTGTAACATCCGGTTTTCTCGTTTCGCTTAATAAATAAAATAAGAGTCACTATGAGTTGGGCTTGTGTTGGGTTAAATATATATGAGTTATGGACTTGGGTTAAAAAGGAAAGATATAAAGACCATGGGCTTAAGCCCATGACCCATCCTATATAAACAATAATTACTCCATAATCCATTCATTTCACATATTCCATACACCACCCAAACACAAACTTAAGCTCTCTCTCTCTAGTTTCTCTTTTTCCCTTAGCTGAAACCAAGAAGCATCAATCCCGACCCGAGGTAATGACAGAATGATATTGTATAGACCCGAACCCGCTAGATTTAGTCGCGAAATGACGAGCCGACACCCTTAAACTGTTAAAGTCACGAGATCCGGGTGGAATCGGGTATAAACCGATCAAGAGATGAGCTTAGAGGTCATCCTAGCTCAGATCTGGATCGAACGAGACCAAAAACGGTGAAAACGGTGGAAAATAACTGAGATCTCGCTTTTCCGGAGAGATCCCGGTTTTCCGGTAATGACGGCGCTGGAAAAGCGTGTACGAGGATGTCAGAGAATAATCTGACATTCTGACCTAACCCTAATTCGTTAGCGGGGAAATGACAAAATAGCAAGTAATTCGTTAAAGAAGAATAGCGAATTAGCATAATTCGTTAAGCAATTCGTTAGCAAGTTCGTTATGGGGGAATGAAGAACGAACCCTCATTCATTAGAAGGTCCTTTCGATATAAAAGGGTCATTCGCTATAAGGACCAATTCGTTATAAGGGTTAGTTCGTCTTGAAGGCCAATTCGTTATGAAGGCCAATTCGTTATGAAGGCCAATTCGTTATGAAGGCCAATTCGCTATGAAGGTCAATTCGTTATGAAGTAACGAATTATTCAATTCGTTATGAAAGACAAAAGTAACGAATCAACCCCAATTCGCTAAGAAATTGGATAACGAATTAGAGTTTGAAAGAATGTCAGAAAGGTCCCTGAATTTATAATAAAATGGATTAATTACAAAAAAGCCCTCGAACTTTTGAGTTTGCAAACAAAATAATAAATTAGAATTTAATAGAAAATGTGTTAAGACAGTTAGTGGAAATAAAATTTTTCCAGCCAGGGGCTCTGCCCCTTGGACCCTGCTAGGGGTTGCTGCCCCTAGAACCCCACGGCCAAGGGCACTGCACCCAGACCCTCGTTCGTTGAGGGTTATAATTAATTAGAAACACGATATGGGTAGCGATAGTTAATTGATACATGTAATTGTTATACAGTTAGTCGCGCACAGCTAAAGAAAGGAATAACCATTAACGATGAATGTAACCGAGTTCAGGTGAGTTTCTAGCCCCATTCCTTGTTATGTTTTCGGGGCTGTGTGCATACTCGATGTGATTAGTTAATACACTTATCCTAAGTGATAAGTGTATGCCATATATGATTTATGTGAAAGATATGAATGATTGCTTGTCAGAACGTGAATGATCTTAGGATATGGCATGTACCGTCAGGTTTTAATTACAGATATCAGTGTTATATACAATGTATGAATAATATATGTATGTTATGAATGAATATAAGGGATGGCTAGGTACAAAAGAAAGGTACTGAGCCCTAATAATACTCAAGGTAGAAAGGGACCAGACCCTAATAATATTCGAGGCAGGAAAGAGACCGAGCCCTAATAATACTCAAGGAAGAAAGGGATCGGACCCTGATAATATTCGAGTCAGACAAGGGACCGAGCCCTAATAATACTTGAGGCAGTAGGGCGTAATGCTCTTTAAAATGTATGAGTATCTAAAGTATGAATAGATGTAAAGAAAGTAAAGAAAGGATGGAATAAAGAAAGAAAGTATGTGCTCTTGTATGTACTAAAGGAAGATAAGCAGGTTAAGTAAATACTAAGTATCTACGGATGCGTATGTATAAGTATGTGATAGTATTGTATGTTACTTGATTAACTATAACTCACTCAGCGTAGCTGACTTTTAGTATGCACGCAGGTGAGTAGGATGAGGCAGCTCGCTTGACGTGGGCACATGGCATGGGAAGGAAGAGACTGGCACCTCAAGGAAGATTGTTATGTTTTATGTTTACTATTTTTAAATGTGAAAGACAAGTTGTTGTTTAAGACAAGTTACGAATTATTATGTGATGTTTTATGAAAGATTTAATATTCCGCGAAAGTTTTATTTAACTCTGATGCCTAGAACTGTGTTTATGTGTAAATCCAACGTCCAATGTAGGGCACCGGTGACGGGCCCTTTTATATATATATATATATATATATATATATATATATATATATATATATATATATATATATATATATATATATATTTATATTTGTAGACACACGAGAAAGTTAACATACAATATATATATATATATATATATATATATATTTATATTTGTAGACACACGAGAAAGTTAACATACAAATGAAATTAGCGTGCTAACTGTGAGAATCAAGTAGAGTAATTATACATATAAGTAGATTAATTATGTAATTACACATAATTACTCTATGATGTGATTACATAATTATTTTACTTGTATATATGATAACTCTACTTAATTCTCATAATTAGCACGTTAATTTCATTTGTATTTTATCCAAACCCTATATATATGTATGTGTACATATAAAGTTGATTTTGGATCAAATACAAATGAAATTAACGTGTTAATTGTGAGAATCAAGTAGAGTAATCATATATATAAGTAGAGTAATTATGTAATCATATCATAGATAATAATGTGTAATTAGTCGACGATGTAATTACATAATTAATCTATTTGATTCTCACAATTAGCATTTTAATTTCATTTGTACGTTAGCTTCCTCCTATATATATATGTATGTGTATATATATAGTTGATTTCTTTTGAGAACCACTTTGTGTCTTAAGAACTCGAAAGAACTCAACGATACAACTTTTTTTTTATTTTATTTTACATATATGTATTATATGTAGGTTACATGTACGTAGAAAAATTACAACATTTTTTATGCACCGAGTCGAAATTTTACATAGGTGTAACGGATGTTTAATTTAGTGTAATCGTTGTACATCTTTATTCTCTGTCCTACTTAACTTTTAATCAAATTCAATCTCAAACACATAATATATCATATTTAATTAAACGCGTGGTTAATAATGAAGTTGTTAAAACTCAACAAGTTCTCAAATTATCTCTCCCATATATATATATATATATATATATATATATATATATATATATATATATATATATATATATATATATATATATATATATATAGGGTGGGGTTAGAATAAGAAGTGAGTTATTTGTAAGAAGTGTGAGAAGTAATATCGGGAGTTGGATGTGATCATCTGATGGTGGATATTGTTAGTGTGTGTTTTTTTCGGTGTGTTTTATTTTGTTAATTCGGTGTGTTTTTTGTTTGGTGTGTTTTATTTTTTTTAAGGGTAAAAAACACTTCTTACACTTCCTAGGATAGTTTTACTTCTTATTTTAACCTTGCTCTATATATATATATATATATATAGACACACACAAGTGAATGAAATAAAAATGAAATTAATGCGCTAAACGTGAGAATCAAGTAGAATGATAATATATACAAGTAGTGTAATTATGTAATATCATATAGTAAATTATGGTGAAAGAACAATTCTAGGAAACTATGTCAATTATAATAGTGAAAGAGTAATTCTATGAAACTATGTCGGTTTTTGGTAATTTTAAATCTAAATTATTGATTAACATGATCCAATGACTATGATTTATTCATAGTTTTCCTATGAAACTATGGTTGGGTTATTTTACAAATGCCAACAAAAATGAGAAGTGTGAAAAGTGAGAACAAAGAAAAAAAGGGTATAAAAGTAATAGTACACATTTTTTCTCTCCACATGCAAGTCACATGTTAAATCCTCTATCATTTTAAAACATCTATAAATTTTTTATATGATATTTAAAAAAAATAAAAATTCACCATAATAATAAGCGTTTTTATCTTTACTATGAGTACAATTTTATTAAATAAAAATTAAAACAAAAATTACGCCATTGTGTCTTTTGCTTATCATTGTATCTTTTTTCGTCATTGTGTATTTCTGTTTGTTATTGTGTTTTTTCGCCATTGTGTCTTTTAACTCATCGTTGTGTTTTTTTTAAATACTAATAATACCGTTATGTAATAGTAATATGTAAATATAATAAAAAATACCAACAACACAATGACCTTAAACGTAAGACACAATGGTAAATACATATAACACAATGATCTGAAACGTAAAACACAATAGAAACTACATATTACACAATAACTTGTACGTAATACACAATGAACATAATATTATTTTTCTCAAATTAAATGAATGTCACAGGTCAATTCCGAACAAAAGACAATGAATGTATTAACAATGACTAAGACGAAATGATAAGTAAAAAGACAAATGTTGAGCACAAAGACACAATGACGAACAAAAAGACCCAATGATCTAAGTTTTGTTTTAATTTATCTTTAATATGAGTATAAATTAAAAAACACAATAAACAAACAAATTATACAATATAAAAAAATCCTCTATTTTTTATTTGTTTTATAATAATATAATATTCATATTAAAAATAAAGAAACACTTGTTATTATGATGATTCTTTTTAAAAAAATATATCATATGAAATAGTTATATACGTTTTAAAATAATGTGGGAATTGACATGTGCATTGAATGTGGAGAGATAAAGTTATCATAAGTGTGTTATTACTTTAACATCCTTTTCATCAATTTTTATTCTTAAATTAATTTTGATCATCCAAATATAAGATAAATGAATTGGATTCCTTCTCACCATTCTCATTTTTATTGTACTTTCTATGTTAACTTTTTCACACACACGCACACACACAGATATATATATATATATATATATATAATAAGAAGTGGAGCTTGTCTAAGAAGTGTAAGAAGTAATCTGGTGCGTTAGATATGTTGATCTAACGGTGGATATGGAAAGTGTGTTTTTTGTTCGGTGTGTTTTAATAGATATAGTAGTGAAAACACACTTTCTACACGTCTTAGGATAAATCTACTTCTTATTTTAACCTTGCCCATATACATATATATATATATATATATATATATATATATGGGAGGGTTATCCTAAAACAAGTAGTTTCCTATGAATACTAGGAATAAATCATAGTCATTGGATCAAATCATTCAATGGTACGTTGAGATTTAAAATTACTAAAAACCGTCATAGTTTCAATAAAATTATTCTTTCACCATTATAACCGACATAGTTTTCCAAAATTGTTTTTTCACCATAGATTGTATACCACATGTCAAAAATCTATTGGTTCTTACCATTCCTAGGAAACTCCTTATTTTTATTTGAACCATTATATATATATATATATAGGGGTAGGTTAAAATAAAAAGTGATAGTTTTCTAAGAAGAGTAAGGATAGATTTAGGTTATTGGATCTATGATCTAGTGGTTAAGACTCGTAGTTTCCAAAATGTCCAATAGTTTCCTATGATTAAGGATTTATGCTACATAGTTTTCAAACTTTAAAATTTATGTCATTTTTACCATTCTTAGGAAACTACTTCTTTTTATTTTAAACTTTTATATATATATATATATATATATATATATGGGAGGGTTATCCTAAAAATAAGTAGTTTCCTAGGAAGACTAGGAATAAATCATAGCGATTGGATTATGTTAATCAATGGTTGAGATTTAAAATTACCAATAACCGACATAGTTTCCTAGAATTACTCTTTAATCATTATAACCGACATAGTTTCCTAGAAGTGTTATTTCACCATGATTTGTAATGCTAAATGTCAAAAATTTGTTGGTTCTTACGATTCCTACGAAACTCTTTATTTTTATTTGAACCATTTTCTATATATATGTGTGTGTGTGTGTGTGTGTGTGTCTGTGTGTGTGAGGGTTTTCATAAAAACAAGTAGTTTCTAAGGAAGACTTTGAATAAATCATAATTACTGGATCATATCAATCAACGTTTGAGATTTAAAATTACCAAAAACCGTTGTAATTTTACTAGAATTACTCTTTCACCATTATAACCGACATAGTTTTCTAAAATTATTCATTCACCATAAATTGTATGTCACATGTCAATAATCTATTGGTTCTTACCATTAATATGAAACTTCATATTTTTATTTTAACCATTTTATATATATATATATATATATATATATATATATGTATATGGTAGGGTTAACGTAAAAAACAATAGTTTTGTGAGAAACATAAGAATAAATCTAAGCCCTTGGATCTAGTAGTTGAGATTGGTAGTTTTTAAAAACCGTATAGTTTCCTATTTACATGGTATAGTGTCTTATTTAGGTGATGTGCTTTATTTTAAAACCTTCTCACACTTCTCACAAAATAATTGTTTTTTGTTTGAACTATTTTCTATATGTATGTATATATATATATATATGATGGTAGGGTTAACGTAAAAAACAATAGTTTTGTGAGAATAATAAGAATAGATGTAGACCCTTAGATCTAGTGGTTGAGATTGGTAGTTTCTAAAAGTTTTATAGTTTCCTATTTACATGGTATAGTGTCCTATTTAGGTGGTGTACTTTATTTTAAAGTATTCTCATACTTTTCACAAAACAATTGTTTTTTTATTTAAAACATATATATATATATATATATATATATATATATATATATATATATATATATATATATATGTAGTGAAAAGATCCAATACACTATTTCTTAACGTTCATTAACGTACGCGAATCCCGTTTTTCAAGAATCAATCAAGTTTTAGGTTAACCGAAAATCACATCTCAACATCTCGGAATCGTCAATACATATCCAATTAATCATTGGTTAACCGAAAAACAGTTTTGGATCGTTAATCGATCAAGTTTTAGGTTTTAGGCTGAGTGTTTAAGATTTTGTGAGTGTTTTCTGAGCGTTTTAGGTTTTTGCCTTTGTTTTTTGCCATTGAGTGTCTCGCGTACCTTTCGTACGTTAAAGCATTAGCGTACTGTATCTCTACCCTATATATATATATATATAGAAAATGGTTCAAATAAAAAAAAAGAGTTTCCTAAGAATGGTAAGAACTAATAGATTTTTGACAAGTGGCATTACAACATATGGTGAAAAACAATTCTAATAAACTATGTCGGTTATAGTGGTGAAAGAGTTATTATAGGAAACTATGTCGATTTTTCGTAATTTTAAATCTCAACCATTGATTAACATGATCCAATGGCTATGATTTATTCCTAGTCTTCCTAGGAAACTACTTCTTTTTAGTATAACCATCCCCTATATATATATATATATATACTTTGAAAAGTTTGAAAAAATTCTAAAAAGATTCATTTTTTTCTTTAAAAAACACATTTTTACATAAACTTTTCAAAGATTTTACATATAAACTCATGTAGGAGTCGTTTTTTTTAAAAAAAAATTATTTATGTTTAAAAAACGGTAAAAAATTCTTTTTATCAAATTAAATTTTTTTAAGAATGTCTTGTACATGTATTTATAAGCTAAAAATCTAAAAATTTTTATGTTAAAACTAATTTTTTAATATGGAATCGAATTTTATATTATTTTTTCATCATTACAAATTTCCATCTTATTTAAGATATAAAAAGGCAAAACACAAGTGGTTTCATTACAAGCTTATTTTTCATGTGAAAAATCTATACAACAAATGACAAAAGCCAATGGTTCCCTCATTAATATATAACATAAAAACAATACTTTAAATTTTATAATTATTTTTAATGAGAACATTAAAACTAATTTACATATATAGCCACGTTACTTTAATTCTTGTATATGAGTTTTGAGTGTTTTCGTTTCATAATATATTGATATGCACTCTAGAAACTAAAACTATGGTACACAATATTTGTATATGTATATATATATTATCCATCTATGCAATTAAAATTATCTTTTTGTGTGCCCAAAAAATCATGATATGCTAATGCTTTTTTAGTATCTACCTTTTATTTTCATGTCTTTTATAAGATGTGTGTGTTATATAACTTTAATCCGAGTACCTCACGGTTTCTATTAAGATTATTCATTGGTAAAAAGTAGATACACGATATATAAGGTTACATATGTAATAGCTATAGATGTAAAAAAAATTTAAACTTAAATGTTAAAGTACAAGAATCCCATGAAAACAAGTTATATGTATTCGTAATTTTTTTAATATAAAAATCGTGTTTGTATTGAAATCATTTAAGCAATAATAGTTGAAAGTTAGTACTTCTAGTAGAATGGCATAAAACAATTGAATGTTTGATCCAAATATTATACACCGAATAGCGGCCAAAATATTTTGAAGTAATTAAAGGATAACATAAAAAAGAACAACATTCAATTTGTCATCATACATATATACAAAAAATATAAAGCAATCACATCTACAAGTTTTGTAATGATAAGTACAATAGTTGTATTAATTAGCATAAAACGACATATACAAATGAATGTTTGATGCCAAAAGTTCAGAAATGGTTGCTTTTTATTCAAATCCTGAAGGAAAACATAATAATCAGAAATTATTGCAGGCCAAATCCTTCCAATTATCTTTAACAAAATAACAACAAAAAGAAAAACAATATTTTTACTTTGTCAATTAAAAAGTATGCAGATCTTGTTTAAACTGAACATATAGATGCAAACATGCAATATCTATTCTTAATTCATACCCTTTACAGCAAAATCTTTCTATTATTATATTTAAACCATTTCTTGAAGCAAAACCTATACATGACCATATGCTTGCAATATCAAAACTTTTGACAAAATTATTAAAATAAGAAAGGAAAAATGAAACTCATAGGTTGAGTAAGAATGAAAAATAATGATATACAGTGAATGCTTACTAATTACCATGAGTTATTTATTATGCAATTTACTCTTTGTCGTTCATAAAAAATCACCTCATTAAACATACTTGATGTTGAAGATCCTTCATGTAATATAAATATCTATATATATATAGATTAGCCATATTCATCTGTTGTGCAATGGGTTTGGACCTGTACGGATCTTCCTCTTGTCATCACCAAGAACATCTTGATGTTCATCTGTTTGACAGTTTTGATCACCATTTCTACAATCAACAAGATGATTATGATGCATACGATGAAGATGAAGATGATGATCATGATCACGAGAAAGATTGTATGTAGTTGATGAAGAAGGCCGGCCTTGAGCATAAGTTATAGAACTTAACTGTAGAGAGAATACTATGAGGAGAGATAAAAACACAAATGAAGTACTTTGACTTGTCATGTTTCTAGGGTTGGTTTCCACCTGAAAGCTTTATTGGGTTGTCTTGAATTCTTTAGACCGATTGATCAAACTTTAAAGCTAGAGCTCTGAAACTTTAGGAGAGAGAGAGAGAAATCGCATTGGGTATGGCACCTTGTCGTTTGATAGTTCGGCCTAAAAGATGGTGTTGAACAGTCGCTTTGAATGTAGGCGTCCGTGAAGTGGATTTGTATGAATTTACTAACCCAAATATATACTAAAAAGTAAAAAAAATAAAGAGTAACCTTGCAACGAACAAGAGAAAAGTGTTCTGGCAATACTTTAATGACTTTTTAAAGGTAAATTATTAGTTCGAATTTCGTTTATGACAAATATCATGTTTGAGCTGGTGGTTTTACTATTGTGGGTTGGGTAACCAGCGATGCCTATTAGTGGTGGATCCAGAAAATTTTTCTCAAAAGGGTCAGAAATTTTTTGTATCCGTAAATAGTTAACCATCGCTATGTAAAAATTTTTTTGGTCCACTTCGACCATCGGATCGGGTCGAATTGCGTCGGTCATATATATAGGATAATCAAAATAAAGCATTATATAACAAAAAAAAAAAGTATGAGAAACTTCATTATAAATGCATAATTATTGAACAATATATCTAGCTTTATTCTATACAGACTTTCATTATCTGAAATCTAAGCAAAACATCATCTAGTTTGACATTTATAAGCATGTTTTTTTCTCAATGAAATAAATAAAACCATCGTTTAAACTCTCATCACCCATATGATTACGCAAATCACACTTCACGTACTCCATCGCCGAAAAGCAAATTTCAATGCATACGGTTGCAATGAGTAGTAATTATACGAGAGCTAACTTCAATTAACGAATAAACAATACACCAATGCAAATGAAGTAAGTGAGCAAAATAATGTATAGCCGAAACATTTTTTTTATATTAAAACACATAATCCATTAAATTTACATGACCTATTACTTCTGCCATCATACTCCTTTTTTTTAATTAGCTTATATGTAGATTAAGTTGGAAATTTGAAACTTGTGCTTAAAAATTGAGCATAGATTAATTGAGCTCAAATTTAAATTGTTTCATATTAAACTCAAATTTAGTTGGTATATTATTTTTATACATTTATATAATTAAAGTTGTAAATATGTAAAAAAAAATATTAGGGCCGGTCTCAAATTTCATAAGGTTGTTCTAGAAATTCCAACAGGGTCGTTATGGCGTTCTCAAAATCACACAGTGGTCGAAGTCAAAATTATATAGGGTCGGTTGAGATTTTAACACATATATACTTGTAAAAAAAATTTCACAGGGGTCGGCTGACCTCCTACTCAAAGGGTGGGTACGCCAAGGATGCCTATGATTGTGGGTATGGGTGTCCTTTTGCCGATGGGTGTACCTGGGTGGCTGAGATTTGTTGATCGTTCAAAAAAGAAACCCTTACAAATGAGATGCATTGCTCAAGAAAATTTTGTGATGTGACTTTCTGACACAATATGAATCTAGAACCTCATATTTTCGATTAAGTGGTTTTTACTTACTTTAGTTGTAACATTCGTCATTTTCGGTTTAACTTATATTTATATTTGTATAAAAAAAACCCGACCCGTTTTGATCTTTCGGATCCGTAGTTATTAATGAAATATTGGGTTTAACTTATATTTGTTTGTTTACACCTTGTTTGACCAACTTAAACCATCCAAATGCATGAAACTTCTTAAAAGCAGCACCATGGCCAACCCTTCACTCTTTCCCTATATAAACCAGGCCAAAGCATCCCATATGGGTTTGCTCATTCTCTTCAAACTCTCCCCAATCTAGATCTAAGTATACTTTCTTCAAGTTCTTGATAATTTGACTTCTCAAGGTCAATCTAATACTAATCTTTGTTTCTAACTAATTCTTGGTAATTGAATCTTGATGTTGCAACATATATATAATATACACCCATTGTTTCCTTCGGCTTTCACTTCTCCGATCACGGTCGGTTGAAGTGTCGTGCTACAAGGCAAGGCTTCATGGAGGACTATTATAGTCCTTAAAAAACACTTTAATTTATGCTTTAATTTTGTTTATGCTCATTAATATTGTTTAGTCCGTACTTACTTCTTGTTTCCAAATTATCTTTAATAGTTCAATGGTATTGGGTATGTGGCCACCAATCTCGGTTTCATCCCGAGTCAAGAGCCGAACCAAAACCGAACTTTTGTTTAAAAATTTTATTGTCAACATATTGTATGTAAGACTTGAGCATTATTATTTTTAAGTTTATTTTAATGAGTTCTATGGCATTGGGCATGTGGCAACCATCCTTGGTTTTATTCCGAGTCAATGACCGAACCGAAACAGAACTCTTGTTTAAACACTTTATTTTAACATGTTGAATGTAAACTTGAGTATTATCATTTCTAAGTTATTTTAATAAAGTTCTATGGTATTGGGTATGTGGTAACCATCACCGGTCTTATTCCGAGTCAAGGAACCAAGATCGAACTAAACCGAGTTAATTCGCTGAAGACACACTAGTGTGTTTGGGCCACCGAATCTCATATTTGCTCTAAAACTATATTATAAACTAATTTTAATTGTTTTCTCAAAACACTTGGTATGTTGGATCTAACTTGATCTTATAACAAGTTTGGACCAACAAAACCAAACACTCGTTTAACGGACGTCGAGGTTCTTCTTAATAAAACTACACACTTGGTTAAGCTTCTTTTGATTTCATTGAGTTATCTCATAACATTTAATACTTTAGAATATCGGCTTCGAGCTTGACCAATTATTAAGACTCGAACCGACAAATCTGAACACTCGTGAAATATCGTGTTGGTATCTATTTAACTTTGCAATATTTCAATTATACCCAAATATTTACTTAACAAATGTTAAGTAAAAATTAATGAATAAAATACCGAGACCCGACTTCGAGTAAACTTACTTTTCGAAAATCATTACTTTAATTCCTTATGTATTTACATTTTAGCCTTCAAACTTTAATTATTTATGTTACTTGTCAAATTATTTTACTTTAAAGCTTTCAAAACCAGCTACTAACTTAAGACCATTTTTAATCTAGGTCTTGCCCATTGAACTTACCCTTTCCCCGTTTTATCGCAAACTATCCTTCAAGTTACTTATTTTATGTGAGTACATTTCATCCCCCGTTTTCCTTTTTATACTTTGGGGGTAACATGCATACTTATTCAAAACAAGAATGGTTTATAACACTCTATCCTCAAACCACAAACTCTAGGGTGTATGATACTTAGAATACTTGCTCTATTGTGTGGTATATGTTTCATATGCTTTACGTGCACGAGTGTTTATTTTTATGTTGTTATGGAGCCTCAATAAGTATGATCATACACACCCCTAACTACTTTAGCCTTGTGCTAGTAGAATAGGGTATCATTATCCGAGTGTGTCAGTTGCTACCGATTAGAAAGGATCCTCATTTACATATGTTTTATATACCGCAATTGATACTTTTATTTATAGTCTCATATTCGTTTGTGGATTTTACCTCATATTATATATAATCAAAACTATGGAATTGCTCACCAACATACGTGTTAACAAATGTTATTTTATGCATTGTTACAGGTTTGATTGTTGGTTGATTTGGAGTTCGAAGATGCTATCTTATTTGAGACCGTTTAGGTTACTAGAAGAATGAACAATTAAATTCTTATATTTTGTATTATTTTTTATGAACGATGTTGTGTTACTTTTGTTGATTAAAAGGAATGAATGAGTTGTTTAAATATTGTCACTTTAATAGTGTCTTGTGTTCTTGAGCAATCCGTTGCACCCCGGCATGTTCCATCGCATTTGGTCGGGGTGTGACATTAGTTTTTCGTACTCTTTTTCTTTATGCATTGTATATTGTTTTTGTTGGGTCAACAACGAGGAAAAACAGCCAGGGCATCGCTAGCAAGGTGCTAGAGACAAGCCCAGATACATTTGCAAGAACGTAACGGGTTATAAATGAATTGAAAGGTTACGCCGATTAGACCAATATCATCCTAAAGAGTGACGTTTCCCTCTATTTTTAATTCACAAAAACAAACTCGTCCTGATTTCTGCATCTGACTTCGGGATGATCTTATTAAAAAACTTGTTTATAGCCTTCCAAATATATCAAAGAGACATGGCATTTTTAATCTTCTTAAAACCAAGCCCTCCTAAAACTGATTAGAGGTCCAATGACATGTATTTGACTGAAACATTGTGAAGGACTGTTAGACACCTAGACCGCGTTAGGTTATTACAAGGCTCATCTCTAGTGACAGCAAAATAAAATTAGGGTTGGGCCTTCAAATTTCAAAAAAAAAATAATAATTATGTATTTGTAATTTGAGATTTGTATTAATGTGTGTGATTTGAGTGGCGTTTAAACTGAATTAGGTCAGAGAATGTGTGATGAATTGCATTACTTGTGTATTTACAAAAAAGGACAACATCTTGATTTATTTGGAGTGAAAGCAAGATAATTTTTTACAACAAGACCACATTTTTTGGATCAATGTGTGCTATTTGAGCGACGTTTAAATTGAATTATCTGTGGAAATGTGTGAGAAATTGCATTACTTATGTATTTACAAAAAAAAGACAAAATCTTGATTTATTTCGAGTGAAAACAAGATATTTTTTTACAACAAGGTCACATTTGTAAACATCTTTAGGATCACCAGTCACCAAAGTGATTGAGCCGCAAGAGAGAAGGATGGTCAG
Organism: Bidens hawaiensis; assembly: GCF_021521415.1. Classification (NCBI taxonomy): domain Eukaryota; kingdom Viridiplantae; phylum Streptophyta; class Magnoliopsida; order Asterales; family Asteraceae; genus Bidens; species Bidens hawaiensis. The sequence continues at coordinate 13,816 of NW_027501525.1, read as the reverse complement.
AAGCTTCCAAACAAATAACACAAAAATAGAGGTGATTTGAGGTAACAACATTTCAGGACATCAACACGTTTAAAATCAGTAATCTGTTTAAAGACGCTATCAAAAAATACCCATGGATGTCGTCACTGTTGTTGCATCCGCCTCACCATTTCACATTTAAACCACCGCCACCTCCACCATCAACATCTGACCACCATTGTCACCACCGCTACCACCATCGTCATTACCAGTTTTTTGTTTGGGTAAGTTTTATTTATATTGACGCAATGGTAATTTATCATTTGTAATTTATTTCTTCGTCTTTTCATGCTTATCAAACATATAAATTAATGATTTATTACATTTTTGTAGGCTAATCAAATAGGACAATTGAATAATAACGTTCGATTACATTCCCTCATTAGTTTCATTTACTCATCAATTATAATGCACAATATCTTACAAACCCTAACATTGTGTCCCAAGTTTCATTTAAAGGAGAAACGAGAAAGAAAATAAAGAATAAAAAATATGTTGTGTTCTCGAGTTTCATTTAAGAAAGGAAAACATGTATCGAGGTAAAGTAATTGGTTAATGAAACTTAATTACTAACGTGTTTAAAAATTTCTTAAATGTAAACAGTCAAATCATTAAGCAGGAATACCATATATTGACATAATTAGATCATCCAAATTTTAAATTAGTGAAAATTAATAATTGTTGACTTTTACATTTTCAATGTGTGAGGTAAGGTAAAGGAATTCTAATCATGGTCATTGGTCCCCTTTACCAAAAATATCGCATACTTTCGATATATCAAATTTCTAATGCTCATGATTAAAATGAGCACCCATATGTGGTTAAATAAATCCAAAATAAAATAAGAAACACTTGAACTTCGTAATCTAAGTTTCATTTATGTTTTATCAATTGATAAATTATAAGCTTATCGAAAATGAGATGATGAATTAGAAAAATGTGAAATGAAGATTATGGATTTCATATGAACGTTCTAGTACCGATAGCATGACACCTTTAGTGGCAATCAGATATGCACACGATGTCTCCTTACATGTGCTCCGAGAGAATATGGTACGTGAGCTCGTATCCAGTTGTTCTATGTTTATATTTTGTTTTAGTGGACGGTTGTCGTGATGACTAGACCCTATGTACCACCACAAGATGTTTTGTTTTACTGGCATGTTCGTTTCACAGAATTCGTGGAAATTCAATGGAATTGGAATTAAATTCCCATGACATGCCGTGTTCGTTTCGCTGGAATTGGAATCTTAATTCCATTTTGGTGTGATCGGTTCAAAGAATTGGAATTGGAATAATTCCTTCAAATTCCTTCAAATACAAGGATTTCAAATCCTTCCAAAATCGTGGATGAATTCAAGGAAATTCATTAGAATCTTATCTCGAGGTGTATTTTTTTTTATTTTTTTTAACGAGGACAATGAATAAAACATTTTAGTTTTTTTTTTTTTACTTTTTTGGTTTCTAATTTATATTTTGAGTTATGAATTTTTGATTATTATTTTTGAATATTTTTTTGAGGGGTTTTTTTTATCTTAATAAAATACCCATAAAAAAATTCAAAAAAATAATAAAAAAATCATAACTTAAAATATAAATAAAAAACAAAAGATGAAAGAAACTAAAATGTTTTCGCCGTTATCATTGTTACAAAAAAAAAAAAAGAACTCGATTCCTAGTCACCTGTCAAACGAACACATTAAGAATGTATTTGGATTTCAATTCCCCACAATTCCAATTCCTATTAGAATGTTTAGATTCTAAATCCAATTCCTTCAAATTCCAATTCCATTCCATTCCGTGAAACGAACGCGCATTAAAAATTTGTATCAAAAGGGTCAAAACTTTATAAGTTGACAATATTCCAAAGTAATGTTCAGGTTTAAAAGTAAAATGAAAATATGGAAAAATGGAATGTGGCAGATCGCTACCCTTAGTTTAACGGTCCGCTACGTAGTCCTGAAGGAAGCTGCCCGATGTTGGCACATGTTAGATGACTAATCGTGGTTATTGGCATGTATAGGGTGACTCAGGATTGGCAATGGACTGCTGCCAAGTTTGTAACGGCCCACTAGCCACATATATCTACAAATCAACCGATATCGGCACATGTCTTATGACTAAGCTTCATCAGACGTTTGGCGGTCCGCCACCGTTTCCTCAACGGTCCGCTATAGATCTCCAAGCTAGCCTATAAATAGAGATCAAGAGTTGGTCAAATGACATAGCACTCGTTCCAATTCTCTCTTGCAATCTATCCCAAAAACCTAGTATGTGCATTATTGACCGCTAACAAAGCTCTAACATGTGTTAAGTAAGTTAAGTTAAAGCGTTGTGTTATATGCAATATAACACAATTGTATATATGAAACACATATTATTGCATATGTGCACTACATTCATATTTCTATATTTGTGTTTATTTTATTTTATATTTTTCTTCTTGTGAATAATAACAACATATAAGAAAACTGAAAGAAAAAAAATACTCAACATCTTTTAGAAAAGTTAAAAATATTTTTTAAGTTATTTGGTTCTCTCTTGATCTCACCCCTGTGTGTGTGTGTGTGTTACATATGTGACGTAACCATGCTAGAAAATAACCTAGTTGTAGCCCGGCATATGTTAAATAAGTCCTTGGTGATCTAGTGTGTAAAAGTGGTTGTACAATTAGGGCGAAGATAACGTCCTACTCGGTATTTAGACTATAGCTATTAGTGACTTCATAGAAACATCCAAACGATTTACAATGAAGTGGCAGGTAAGCGGGCAACAAGCTGCGCCGCAACCCCCTTTTGGATAGCAAACCCAGTCCGACTAAAAACATAGTTTTGATTCTTATGGGCTGATACGTTACTATACACAACTTTCTGAACCCTATTCAAAAGGTCCACGTCATCCGGAGCTAAGAAACCAAAAGTGTCAAAGGCGAAGGGGATAAACACGTGTTGATTCTCCAAACAAGCTCTCTCGTGTTTAGCAACCTTGCCCGATGCCGTCTTCAATGCTGCCTGGCCTGCTACAAATCCAGTGTCCCTAATCCCAACAAGAGGGGACACTCCTGTGAGATCGACACAAGCGTGTTTTCCCCCTACCCACCCAAAATCAAGAATATCGGCCGGTTGTAATGTAGATCTTCCTTCTTGAGGATCCGTAAGAAAGTTTATGGGGGCTTCCTTTTTAGCCGAAATTCTGGCTCGTTTAAGAACATCGCATAGAACATCCCTTACCAAATCATGCCTGTACTTAAACCCATGCAACTCTTTGCAGTGAACCGCATGCTCGCCAAAAGAATCCAAACAAACCTTACGGCAAACTGGGCACAGCTCATCTACCGGAAACAAAGGGATCATTAACTGATACTTCAGGATGGCCCGGTACTCCAAAGCCGACATATGTTGGCCCAATCCTTCAATGGGGAGAACACTTAAGAAATCTTGAGCCCGAGGAGCCCGAAGACACTCAAACACCGCTTTCTGACGAGGGGATAAATCAAACTTCATTTCCAAACTCTTGATGATTCCACTATAAAGAGCACTCGCCAAAGCATGTTGGGCTTTAGGGGGGCGGTGTCTTTATTAGAGAAACTGCTAATGTCAAAATCGGGAAGTGAAATGTGCAACCGATCTATCGCACTCCCATAATCGGAGTCAAACCCATCAATACCAAACCTCGAAGAATGTGGTCTTGCAATTCCTAAGATTGCGCCCTCGAGGTCACAAACGCATAAGTAGAAACGTCTGAAGCAGAACGTAAACCCAAACCTCTAAAACGAGTCAGAAGTGATGCCAACCTCCATTGAAAATCTCCAAAGAAGGGACCACCACAAACCACGATGTCCTCAATCGCCCCCCGAAGGCCATTGTCAAATACAGAAACTGCTTCCCCTACATACACAGGTTGGCATGTTCTGAGACCAAACAACAACTTTCCAACTCCCATACATGAGCGGAGCAAAAGGAGCTCGCATTGAGGGTCCCGCAAATGCGGAATATGGCTCATCACCTTAACCCCCTCCTGCACCTTAACCTCATTGCACGACGGCCAAAATACTTCGGTTTTCTTAATATTAAGTTCAAGGCCCAGGCGGGGACCCTCCGACCTGATAATATCTAAAGCTTTAGCAACCTCTTTAGAGTCCCCAATAATTGTACCATCATCTAGGTACCAAGCATGAAAGAGAAGCTTACAGGAACTCTGGACTAGATGAATAAGTGGGTGCAGAACTAAGGCGAAAAGAAGAGGTCATTCAGAACCTCATTCAGAAGGGCAGTCCTGTCAACCAAGTTGAAGGAATTACAAAAAAAAATAGTAAGCATAGCCAATGGCCCATCAGAATGGAACTTACTTAAAAACCTGTTCGCGCTATGAAGAACGGCCTCTGCACCACTAGGGACTCCCACCCCAAACTGAAAGTCGCACAGGTATATAGTAATGTCTTTCCCAACACCCCTCATAGCCACCTTAGATATCAATCTTCTCCAAATGGCACCTACGGCAATGGGTCTAATCCCATTGTCCGGTTTGAGCAACGGTGTGAGAGGAGCCGACGCAATGAACTCTGCCAAAACCCTTGGGCATCTCCCCCCAAACATAAATTAACCATCGCAGTAGTAGCCTTTGGTAACCCAACAGCGATCGGCGACCCCTCTCCACAAAATGCATCTAAAATATGTTGTGCCCTCAATCCATCTCGTACGCATGATGTCCCTTTAGGGAAGGATTTAATGCATCCAAGCACACAATCCTCATCAACAACAAAAGGAGGCTCAGAAAGCAATGAAGCAGGCATAACCGGCGAGGGCAAATTGGGATGCTTAGCCACTAACGCTTTCAAAGTGTCATTGCCGAAAGGTGCAACCCCTGAAGAGCATAATACTTTAATGGCGGCAGTGAAATGCTTTTCGTAAACATTGTTTCACATTGGCGCATACCGCAACATCATCGTGCTTAGCGAGAGGCTCCTCATGACTCGAGTTCACCCCTATAGGTGTGGTAAAAAGGGATAAAATAAGCGCATCAAAACCATCCTTAGCACTCCAACTTGCTAGTGCTTGTTGAATACTATGACATTGCAAATACTTTCTATTACCGGACCTGCGCTCCTGACGTTTAGAGTGTCTGAAAACACGCAACGTGCACCGCGGTAACAAGAAAAGTTTCACCCACGCCTCAACAGAGTCTGGCATAGCAACCACCTTACCCAGAGCCGCAGTTAACGCTTGAGCAAATGCCATACGACAACTATGAGGGATGCTCTTAACAGTTGTAATAGGAAGAGAGAAGACGCGGTCAAGGAGAACCTCATCCACCACTATCCCTCCCAAGGGAGCAACATCCCTTATAACATGCGGTTTATCAATCCCCACAATAAACTCCTCCACAGCTCCCACACCCTCGTTGTACTTGGTGACTCCATCAGCATGATGACACGTCCGTTTAAGAGCATTTGGACGCATACACACCCCACATAGCCACTGGTCCGAGGCCTTAAAAGCCTCCCCAACCGAAATAAATAAATCACAATCCGTGGAAATGGCGTCTCGTAGGGTCACTTTACGCTCATCCGACGACAAATGAAGTCGTTTGATATGCGCAATTAACCGAGAGATCCCCCTTGACCCCGCCCGTCCATTCGGGCAACAATGGAACCCCCTAAAAGGACATGGCCAAACACCCACCGAACCCACACTATTGTCTAGGGTCTTAGACATAGCACCCTCATCAACCACACAACCATGTCCACCTTCCCGTGCCCACCTCCCCCGATGGGGCTCCTTTGACAATCCGAGCCCTTGTCATAACCCCTCACAACAAAAAGGCCAACAAACAAACTCGAGCTGAGTTTTGGGAGTAAAAACCCGAACTAAGAGGAGAAAGGAGAGCAACCGCCAGTTGCTCTCCCCTCCGTAAACCCAAAAAAACCGATTAACTCATTGAGACATTTTATCGAACACCTGGCGGGCAGACCAAAAACCGAGGATTAAAGGCAAAATTGAAATAGCAGTAGGGGTGGTGGTGAGGAGAGTACGAGGATATGACGAGGAGATGATGCTGGTTACTGATGTGTGACGACCGGTTGTTCTTTAGGCGAGGTGTAGCAACGGTGGTGGTGGAAATCTGTTTTGGAATTACCGAAATGAAGCGATCGGGCGGTTGGAATAAAGTGATTGGCGGCTAATTGGATGGAGTAATATGAATATAGAAGAGAGAAGTTGTTATTTTTCAATATTCTGAATACAATTACCTTATTTTGTAATCGATTATTTGATCAATAGTTGATACCGGATCTGATTATTGAACTATAGAGAAATGGATTAAAGGAATTGAAAAGTTAGAAGAGGAAGATTTTGATCAAGAGAAGATTATTGTTATCATTGGACAATGGGGATTGGGAGGCAGACGGTGATGATGATGGAGATGACGGAGAAGACGCAGTCCATATTAGCCCTACCTTGTCCTTAAAGTCCTTAATCGCCGATAATTTTTTAAGTGAATAATGATTAAGTGAATAATGTTTTATTATTCCATTGTCATCACTCGCTGATATATCATCTTAAAAGCGTTTTCAGGCAATTACGAGTAGAAGATTTAGCAAGGACAAATGATGAAGGATGCGATAATTCTTTAAGCATGATAGAACTTTAAGGCTTAACATTTTTAATTCCTAATATAAGTTTTGAAGGAAAGAAAAATACTTTAATATATTTCTCAAGTAAATGGTTTTTAAGTCCCTTTTAAAAATCAACTCTTAAATTGTTTAATAAAAAAGAAATGTATAAATCTCAAAACACATACATATTGTTTAACATCCAGGCCAAGACTGGGTGTTGATTTGTATATTGTTTTGATATAACACCATGTCGCCCTATCATGTTGTTAAAACTACCAAATCGTTATATTGATTTGCAAATACACACGCAATGCTAGTTATATTATGTTATGGTGTTAACAAAGTAAAAGATCCAATACAATAATATCTTAACGTACAATACGTACGCGAATCCCTTTTTTCACGAATCGATCCATGAAATCACATCCCAACATCTTGGAATCATCATTGCATACCCAATTAATCATCGATTTACCGAAAAAACAATTTTGGATCGTTAATCGATCAATTTTTTACTTTTTTTTCACGAAACTCGTTTTTGAGTGTTTTAGTTTTGGCTAAACGTTTTAGATTTCCGACTGAGCGTTTTTGTATTTTTTCCTTTTTTTTAGCGTCTCGCGTACCTATCGTACGTTAAGGTATTATTGTACAGTATCTCGACCCGTGTTAACAAACTTTTTTCTAATCTAATTTTTGTTATAAATTTTAATCTTTTTGTTTCCTTAATGTTTTACTATATCTAAACTTGACTTTTACGTTATACTTATAACTTTGAGGTTTTAAATAAAATACTTTATTTGTAAACCTATGTCGTTCCCACTATACTTAAATCATAAAAATAAAAAATATAATAATTGGTTTTTAAAGGACGAATTTCTGTCATTTTAGATGCTTGAACGCAAGACCTCCCAACCCTTTAGTGTCTTAAAGCTTTGATTTTATTAATGGGTCACCAATCCATTGATATAATTGGGAATTTTTCTTTTCAACAAATATCAAATTCACTAATCCCCATGGCTCTTGATCCGTCATCAACAAATGTATGAGGGGCATTCTCAAGGACAGAATGACAGCCGTATTTAGGATGACAATCACCAAATTTGATTGGAAAATCTAAATGTTTGGTACGGGTAATGTAATATGTATGTATGAGATCGGATGTGTAATCTTTTTTAATATTTTTGACAAGTACAAAACACGTATGAGATTAATTAGATGTTACTCAATATGATTACCTAAAAACACATACGGTTTATGAAGAGGTATGTACCCACCTCAACACCGAGCGAGGCGGGTCAACCCACAAAGATACAGACAAGTGACTTGAAATCAAGACATTATGAAGGCACAAAGCCAAAACCTATGCGCATGGCGCATATCACATATGCTCATGCATCACATGCTTAGGCATCATATGCCCAGGCACCACACATGCTCAGGCATCATATGCCCAGGCACCACACATGCTCAGGCATCATATGCCCAGGCACACATATGCTCGCGCATCACATATGCTCACGCATATTACATATGCGCGCGACGCATCAGCGCGCGGCGCATATCACATGCTCGTGCATATCACATCTGCGCATGAAACATCTGCGCGTGAGAATAAAGAGAAGACCTCGCGCATGGCGCATATCACACATGCACATAATCAACCTCGTCCTTATCCAAATCAGGATTAGGGCAACCTTGATTGTGCACGTCAGACAACCTTCCAGAAGGTATCTTTTTAAGGAATAAGAATATGCTGATGTTGACAGCTGCCAGATGAAAGGTGGACAACTCAGCATAACACATGTGCTACCACGTGATTACAACCAATGAGAAAGCACCAGGTGTCCCAGAGGACACGTGGCGCAGAGCAATTGGAGGAGGCCAACAAGGCTGAGCCCAATCAGTGGAAACCCTAGCACTATAAATACAGCATCAACTCCACAAGGAAAAGATCATCCAACAACACACAGTTACAGCCAGTAACATAACACATTCATTCACATTCAAGCACATTCAATTATATTTACTCACAGACAGTTACATTCAGTAACACTCTCAATCACACAGAGTATTCAGCTATTAAGCAATACTCTCCAGAATTCCTTACGCTGACATATTGTTATCTTCTCCACAAATACTTATTCTCACACCGGAGGGTTACCCCAAAGAGGACCCCTCTGTCCCTTTCTGAGGGGTAAGTTGACGGTGCTGTTCATTTTGTAGGTGGAAGAACACAGATCCAAGAGAAACCATCGGTGAAATTGCATAATCACACCCGAGGAAAGTAGATCGTCTACCAGTGAGTCGATCCACGCTTCTTCATTGGCGCCATCCACTGTTACAACGGCAATCAGATCTCATCAGATCTATATATAAAAAAAAATCACCATGGTTTCTGGCGTTCATAACGTTGATCAAGCTCTGGAGGATATTGAACGTGAGGATGTTAATGAGGGACAACAGTTTCTGAGGGCGCAGCGTGATTCTACGCGCGCCACCAGTAACCGTCCCTTCATCACAACTCCTCACGGCCAGACTGAAACTCCTCCAGACGATCTCACGTTACAAAATCTTGCCGGCGAGAAACAAAAAGGACCAATGGGTCCAGAAGATGAAACAAATGATGCTAAAGAATGGCTCATAAACGAGCAGCGGCGTCTAATGGACAAGTATAATGAGATGGTCAAACAGAAAAAGCTAGCCGACTTAACACAAAGGCAAGCGCTTGATAAGCAAACTGTTCATGGAACAAAAAGGCCGCGCGCGCCGGAAGAAGGACATTCTGTTCACACTGCACACACTGAGTTCAGTGATGAAGAAGTGCATAGCATGAGGAAAACGCGAGATACTCATGCAGGTGGCTCACAGCTCCGCGCGCCTGTGAACATGGCGCCTGGAGCCAGAGCCGATCTGGATCTGCACATGCCGTACAGCCCACCAGTTAGAGGGCAAGTGGACGTAACCACACCATATAGACCAGCCATCTTGGTGAAACATTCAAAGTTCACGGAGCGCATCGCGAAGGCTCCCATCCAGCACAAAACCAAGATGCCAAGTGGTCTGGGTAAGTATGACGGCACAACAGATCCAGACGATTTCTTGCAAGGTTTTTACAACACGGGAAACCTAGAGAGCTGGACGATGCCAACATGGTGTCACATGTTTGCTCGCTGCCTCACGGGCGCGGCGCGTGTCTGGTTCGAGAGCTTGCCGACTGGGCAAATTGATGGGTTCGAGGAACTATTGGAAAAGTTCCAAGCCCACTTCGTACAGCAGCGCAGACACACGCGCGATCCTGATGACATCATGCACTGCGTGCGCAGGAATGATGAAATGATTGAAGACTATATCACTCGTTTCAATCAGGAGTCTCTGGCAATCGGAGGTATAACTGAGCAACTCCTGCGCGTGGCTTTTATACAAGGCGCGCGCAGTGATCAACTCCGCCGGGCTCTCGTAAGCAGAGATGGCATGCCCACCACGTGGGCCAAGTTAATGGAAGCATCGCGAGTTTTCGCGAGGAACGAAAAACAAATTGCCCAAGATAGGGCAAGAGAAAGAGCGCATCAAGCTGAGTCACCGCGCAGCAAAGAAAAGAGGGGCAAGCAGAACTCTGTATGGTCCATGTTGCAACCAACCAGTTTTTCTTCCGCAGAAAAGCAGGCGCAACCAAGCTCACCCCAGCCCCAAAAAGATGTTCGTAATCGAGGGGAGGGTGACAAAAGGGAAGGCGGCAGAGATCCTAGCAGACCTCTGCCAAGAATATGGACTCCCCTCACTAAAACGCCTTCACAGGTGTTAAGCACTGAGAATGTCCAATTCAAGAGCCCCAAGCCACTACACTACAAGGGACCATCAGACAGTGGCAAGTACTGTGAGTTTCACAAGTCCACAGGACACAACACTGATGCATGCCACCACTTGAAGGATGCAATTGAAAAGGATGTAAAATCAGGCAAGCTGGCTCACCTGGTAAAAAACTCAAGACCAGAAAATGAACAACCAGAAGGAGCCTCTGCCAGCAAAAAATACAAAAGAATCTGTGTAGCCGAGGGAGGAAGGCAAGGGCAAACATCAAGAAAGAGAAGCGCGCAAATCCAAGGAGATTGGCGCGAGCAACAAGTCATCTTCCCAAGAATCAGGGGAGGCCCTTCAATTAGCAGTCCTCTGGTCATCACTACACACATTGCTCATTACGAAGTGTCAAAAGTCCTGGTGGACATTGGTAGCGAATCAGACATAATGTATGAGCAATGTTTCAGGAAACTGGATCCGGCAGACCAAGCAAGGCTTGAAATTGTGAATGCGCCGATCTCTGGTGTTTCCAATGAAATCATTCATCCCCTAGGTCAAATACAATTTGAGCTAACTATGGGGGATGAGAAACACAAGCGAGCCGAAGTTGTTAACTTCTTGGTCTTGCCCACCACTTCTTGCCACAATATGATCTTGGGTAGGGAAACGATTGCCCAATTCAACGCCATACCGTCGCCAGCGCACGGCGCGTTGGGGTTCCCAACACCAACAGGTGTAACTTTTGTATACCGAGATCATTTGTGCGCAGTGACAAGTACTCCGCGGGAGGGGAGAATGAAAATTCCAATGGCAGAAAACGCGCCAGAGGAATGGATTCTCAACCCGAAATTCCCGGAGCAAAAAATCACAATTGGCGCTACGTTATCAGACGACACGAGGCTGAGAATGAAAAGGTTGCTCACAGCATATATGTCGGTCTTCGCGTGGCAACACTCTGATATGACTGGGGTTCCGCGCGACCTGGCGCAGCATTCTCTAAACACCTTCAAGTCTGTAGAGCCAATTGCTCAAAAGAAGAGAATCATGGGGGATGAAAAGGCGAGGGCCATGAATGAGCAGGTTGAGGATCTACTGCGCGCAAACATCATCCGCCCGATACGATACCAGACGTGGGTAGCCAATCCTGTGATGGTAAAGAAATGTAACGGGTCGTGGAGGATGTGCATTGACTTCAAGGACCTCAACAAAGCGTGCCCAAAGGATTGTTACCCCCTACCAAACATCGATGCAAAGGTGGACTCCGTGGCGCCATTCAAGCTAAAATGTTTCCTGGATGCCTACAAAGGCTATCACCAGATTCAAATGGCACCACAAGATGAGGACAAGACCGCATTTAGAACCGACAAGGGTGTTTTTTGCTACACTAAAATGCCCTTTGGTTTGAAGAATGCGGACGCCACCTACCAAAGACTTATGGATGCCGTTTTCAGCGAGCAAATCGGAAGAAACCTAGAAGTCTATGTGGATGATTTGGTGATCAAGAGCAGGGAGGAAAAGCAAATGCTCAAAGACATCGAAGAAACCCTTGGGCGCCTAAAGGAAGTTAACATGAAGCTCAATCCGAGCAAATGTACTTTCGGCGTACTTGAAGGAAAATTTCTAGGTGTAATGGTCACCAAGGATGGTTTCAAGGTGAACCCTGAGAAGGTGGAGGTCATCCTTGACATGCCCTCGCCATCCACCATGAAAGAAGTTCAGAGGCTGAATGGTAGATTGGTATCAATCAACAGGTTCCTAGCGAACCATGTAACCAAATCTACCCCATTTGTCAATACATTGAGAAACTGCTTAAAGAAAAGTCAGTTCAAATGGACTCCTGAGGCCGAGCAGGCTTTCAGTGAGATTAAAGAATGTTTGATAAATCTGCCCGCGCTCACAGCTCCTCTTCCTGGTGAAACTTTGACATTATACCTATCAGCAGAAGAGCGCGCCATCGGCGCAGTATTATTGGTGGATCGCAAGGGAATCCAAACGCCAATATACTATGTGAGTCGGGTGCTGACAGATCCTGAGACGCGCTACTCCATCATGGAAAAGTTAGTTTTATCACTAACACACGCGTCGCGCAAGCTTCATAGATATTTCAATGGTCATCCCATTGAAGTTCTGACTGGTTACAACATCCAGCAAGTCTTGCGGCGCCCAGCGCTCTCAGGAAGGCTGACAAAGTGGGCGCTGGAATTAGGAGAGCACATGATCGCCTATAAGCCCCGTCCAGCAATAAAGGGACAAGTCTTGGCTGATTTCATCGCAGAAGTCCCCGAAGGAAGAGTTTAAGAGGCTCAGCGCGAGATAGACCCTCCGCGAGCCAATGATGAAGAAAATGTTTGGAGATTGTTCACTGACGGAGCTTCAAACAATGAAGGGTCCGGCGCAGGGCTCAAACTGGTGGATCCAGAGAATCATGAATATACTTACGCCATCAGGTTGGACTTCAAGAGCACCAACAATGAGGCTGAGTATGAAGCCCTGCTGGCTGGCCTGCGCATCGCGCACAAATTTGGAGTCAAAAAGCTAGAGGCCCATGTTGATTCATACTTGGTAGCAGCACAGGTCAATGGCCTTTATGATGCCAAGGAGAACACCATGCCTCTATATCTAGAGCAGGCGAAAAAGCTCATCGAGCAATTTGACTGCTTCAGAATCATTCATATTCCGCGCAGTGAAAACAAATCTGCAGACGCGCTGAGTAAGATGGCATCAACCAGTTTTGATCACTTTGGCAAAGATGTCAGGGTAGAAGTAATGAGCAACCCGTCGGTGGTAGCGAAGTCTGTCCTGGTAACTCATACAACCCCTTCATCATGGATAACTCCAATAATGGAATTCTTGAAGGAGGGAAAGGTACCCGATGATCGCGCGCAAGCGAGGAAGATAAGACACAAGGCGCAGAACTATGAACTGCTTGAAGGTACATTATATCGACGCTCATATCTTGGGCCGCTCATGAAATGCCTAGATGCTGAGGAAGCAAGCTATGTGATCAGAGAGATACACAAAGGAATCTGTGGAATTCATGCTGGCCCGCGCATGGTGGTTGCCAAGGCAATGAGCGCAGGCTACTATTGGCCAGGCATGTACTTGGACGCTTTAAAAGAGATCCAAAAATGCAAAGCATGTCAAAGCTATGCGCCAAACACCATGCGGCCAAAGAACAACTTGATTCCAGTGACCTCTGCATGGCCTTTCCACAAATGGGCAATCGACATTGTGGGTCCCCTACCGCAAGCGCATGGGCGAGTAAAATTTTTGGTAGTGGCAGTAGACTATTTCACAAAATGGGTTGAAGCCAAGCCACTAGCAAAAATCACAGCTGAAGCGATGAAACAGTTTATCTGGAGCCACATCATATGCCGTTTTGGCTTGCCC